>NC_069501.1:935143599-935388599 GCF_027579735.1 Bombina bombina | reverse complement strand
TGTGATTGTCTGGATTTGTTTCCACATTTTGTCTCTCATATTTGAGGTATACCTATGATAAAAATTACAGGCCTCTCTCACCTTCTTAAGTGGGAGAACTTGCACAATTGGTGGCTGACTAAATACTTTTTTGCCCCACTATATATATATATATATAGCCAAATCTTTAAAGGGGAGGTATATGCACTCTCACCAACTTCCAACATCCGCCAGGGTGCTCTGTAGGAATAATAATAGAGTAGATAAGGAAGCACTCACTGGACTTCAGCAATCTTAGAACCGTTTATTGTCCCGAAACGTCACAAATAAATTACTGTTGGTTCTAAGATTGCTGAAGTCCAGTGAGTGCTTCCTTATCTACTCTCTCTCTATATATATGTATACTATATATATATATATATATATATATATATATATATATATATATATATATATATATATATATATATATATACATATTTATTTATAGAAATAGAAGAAATTCTTGTATGTTAAGACCACTGTAATGTGAAATACTGTGAGGGTGAGGGGAAGTGTGTGGAACTCAGTATGCAGGAGTGGAAAACCAAAACAAAGAAAGTATTTTCTTGAACAAACTTTGCTGAAGTAATGTAAGGCAGCAACAGGTAAAGCAATTTGAGGTTATAATCCAAGCTGATAAATATAGAATTAATGTCTTTTACAAATGAACACTTTAAGCACAAGTCTCTCAGCAAGAACAGACTACCCAGCAGGTACTGTTGGTGAGGTCTATTTTAAATGTCCAGAACAAGGTAAGCATACACAGGTATTAAGGTAGGGAAGTACAAGTCTCTCAACAAGCACAGACTATATAGTCCAAGAATAGGCAGCTCCACCTTTGTTGCAAAAATTCTCTTTTTTATTCCTTTCTTTAAGCAAGAGTAGGTACAAAAGAAAAGCAGACTACATTTCGGGTTACATACCCTTTGTCATGTCAGTTATACATGTGTACTTTAACATCTTTAAATACATTATACAGGTGAACAAAATGGATGGATGTTGTCAATAGGGCACTTAATATTGCAGTTACAACAGTTCATTATGGAACGGCTTGAAATCATCTTATGCTGCAATTACTTTCTGTTCCAGGATACTTTTTATAAAAAGCGACAAGGGACAGGAATTGGGGTTCAACGTTGCTCCTACCTATGCCAACATATATATGAACTGTTATGAAGAACATTTCGTTTTTGAAAATGAATTGTTTCATCTATATGGCGCCACTTGGTGGCGCTATGTAGACAATATTTTTGGCATATGGTGGGGTGACATTGGATCCTTACAAGAGTTTGTACAAACCCTTAACCTTAACTCCAGGTACATCAAATTTACACTCACGTGGATTGAGGAGAGTGTTAATTTTTTTTAGATACAAAGGTATACAAGCAGAATGGGTCACTTCTGACAGATTTATTCAGAAAGGAAAAATATTGCAATACTTTGCTGCAATATTCTAGTGCCCACCGTCCTTCTCTAAATAGATTGTTTACTAAGAGTTAAATAATAAGTGTTAGAAGGATTGTAAAAGATGAAACATTAATTAGGGACTAGGCTAGCGGAAGAAGGTCTACGCTTTCTAGATAGTGGTTACCCCGTAGAATTGATTAAAGAAAATATTGAGGAGATAAATAAGATCACACGAAAGAAGGCCCTATAATTAACTGAAAAAAAAAGAAAGGATGTTTTTTTTTTGTCTCAGAATTTAAAACACTGAGTCCCAGGATTCAGAAGATAATCAGATGCCATTGGCACATTATTAAGGCATGCCATCCGGCGGTAGAGATTTTTAAGCACCACCTTATGCCTGCATATATGCGCCCACCAAGTTTGAAGGATATATTGGTTAAGGCAGACATGGGAAGTCTAAAAAAGAATACTATGGGATATCTATGTACAAAAAAGAAAGGCTGTTTCCCATGTCTGGGTTGTTCAAGCTGTAACAGTGTGATAAAAGAAGACAGCTTTTATCATCCTACAACAGGTAAAAGGTTTTTTATCAGTGGTTATTTCACCTGCAATGCTACATTTGTTGTGTACCTGATTAAATGTCTTTGTGCCAAAATTTATATTGGTGAAACGACACAAAGGGTAAGAGACAGGATGGTGCAACACAAGTCAAGCATTAGAAGGGGAGATAAAGAAGCCCCTGTGGCCCGCCACTTTTTAGAGGCAGGTAACTCAATTTCACAGTTACGTTTCCAAATTATAGACTGGGTCCCTTTACCCAGGAGAGGTGGGGATAGGGAACTGTTATTGAAAAGAAAAGTAATGTTTTGGATCTATACATTTGATGCCTTAAGTCCAAGAGGTATGAATAGAGATTTTGATTTGAGCTTGTTTCTGAAATGGATTTTTCAAAGCTGCCATGATTCTGTATATATTTGTGTGTTATATATTTGTGTGTGTGTTTTTTTTTTCTCCAAATTATATTATACTCTTATTCCAGGAGAGGGAGCTCTTCTGACCCAATAATAGGAAATGAGAAAGAAAGAGTTAAATGGGAGGAGTTTTGTTCACCTGTGTGAGGTATTTAAAGATGTTAAGGTACACATGTATCACTGACATGACTAAGGGTATGTAACGTAGTCGCTTTTCTTTTGTACCTACTCCTGCTTAAAGGAAGGAATAAAAAAGAGAATTATATAACAAGCAAAGACTACACAGCAGGTACTGTTGGTGAGGTCTCTAGTAAAATGTCCAGGAAAAGATAAGCATAGACAGGCATTACAGCAGAGAAGCTTGATTTCAGGAACAGGGTAAGCATACACAGGTATCACAGCAGAGATGCTTCATCACAGAGACAAGGCAAGCATACACAGGTATCACTGCAGAGGTGCTTTGTCTCAGTGGCAAGGTAAGAATACACAGGTGTCACAGCACAGGTGCTTTGTCTCAGCAATAAGGTAAGCATACACAGGTATCACAGGTATCACAGGTGAGGTGATTTGTCTCAATAGCAAGGTAAGCATACACAGGTATCACAGCAGAGGTGCTTTGTCTCAGCAATAAGGTAAGCATACACAGGTGTCACAGCAGAGGTGCTTTGTCTCAGCAATAAGGTAAGCATACACAGGTGTCACAGCTGAGGTGCTTTGTCTCAGCAATAAGGTAAGCATACACAGGTATCACAGCAGAGGTGCTTTGTCTCAGCAATAAGGTAAGCATACACAGGTATCACAGCAGAGGTGCTTTGTCTCAGCAATAAGGTAAGCATACACAGGTATCACAGCAGAGGTGCTTTGTCTCAGCAATAAGGTAAGCATACACAGGTGTCACAGCTGAGGGGCTTTGTCTCAGCAGCAAGGTAAGCATACACAGGTATCACAGCAGAGGTGCTTTGTCTCAGCAATAAGGTAAGCATACACAGGTATCACAGCTGAGGTGCTCTGTCTCAATAGCAAGGTAAGCATATATAGGTATTACAGCAGAGATGCTTTGCCTCAGCAGCAAGGTAAGGTATAGCACAGGTATCACAGCAGAGGTGCTTTTTCTCCGCAATAAGGTAAGCATACACAGGTATCCCAGCAGATGTGCTTTTTCTCAGTAGCAATGTGAGCATACACAGGTATCCCAGCAGAGGTGCTTTGTCTCAGCAGCAAGGTAAACTTACACAGGTATCACAGCAGAGGATACTTAGCTTCAGAAGCAGGTACATAGAAGTATGCCAAAAATCAGGCACTGGAACCAGCAAACAAGGTCCTTCTTAGGCAATAACTCAGTACAGTGATGTACTAAACAGTCTTATATAGGGACTCCAACACCTGCACCTTCCAGGTTGGAGTTCTTGCAATCAGAGAAGTGCTCTTTAAGAGAGCCACAGCCATAGCTGCTAGTCAGACTGGTCTCTACGTCTCTCCACGTGGGACGCTGAGACGGACCACTGGAGGCCCCACATTTGCTGCGGCAAGCAGCTAGGACCAGCGACAGGACCCTGACAAATGTTCATATTTCCTGTCAGGTTAGCAATCAGGTTTACGCAAGAGTGGGGTTTTAGGTTATTTTTTTACTTTTTTTCTTCATTAACTTGTATGGGGTAATACATGAATGAAATTCAAAACTCAAAGTCCCACTGGCAAAGATGCACGCATCAGGTAGGGGTACAACGAATAATATGTCTCAGTATAGCTGGTCCCACAATTAGTCCACAGTCTAGTGTATCCATTAAACATTCATGAGGGACAAAGAAGGTTGTGCAGGATGTCCGGTCCTAGAGTGCCTATGCGGCAGGCTCTCTCGGCCCAAACTCCTGTTTCACCAATGCCAAGTGCCACAGGAACGCCGAGAAGTACCTCTCCGTTTGCATCACAGACAGCAACCACTACAGACGTCACCTTGGGTGTGTGGAACCAGCTTTTCCATGATAGGACTAGCGTCGGATCGGCTCCTCCCTTCAGACTGCAGTAAGCAATCGAGTAGGCTTGCTCTTCCTACGTCACCAATGGTATAGCATTCTCAGATTATTTTTTTTTTAGCAAACTCCTCTATTAATTAAAAAAAAAAAAATCAATAAATAAATGATCATCATGTCTTGCAAAACTTTTTCTTTTTCATTTTTTAATTTAAGTGAATTAAAATTTAGAAATACATTTTCAGTTTAAATCCCTGTAAGTGAAAAAAAAAATGTTTACTAACAAATTAGGCAGCCATTATGTTTTCCTTTAGCATTGCATGATATTTCACTTCTCTGTAAGTACAAAAACCTGTAATAAAACCCTACAAAAAAGCCAAGAAATTCAAGTTTCTTTTAGTTTTCTTTTGTGCTAACAAAATCTGAGTGTAGAAAATAGAAATGTTCTGAGTTTATTACATACATAAATCATATGGCCACACTTCTAATTGCCATAGAAACTGCAGCCAAAGGGGCACACTAGTGAATTTTGATGTGTTTTTTATAACTAAATCCACTAGGTTGAAAAAGGGATCATACCTTGACAATGTTTTTTTTCCCTTAAGCAGAGTATTTGTGGATAAAGTATATTAATAACATGTTTATGAAGTAAATTGTAATTTTTTAATAATTAAATAATTGTTAAAGGGACATGAAACCCAAATATTTTCTTTAATGATTCAAAGAGCATGCACTTTTAAACATTCTAATTTATTTCTATTTAGAATATTTTCTTCATTCTTTTGATTTCTTTTGTTAAAAACTCTGAAGCTCAGGAGTATACACAAGTCAGGAGCACTACATGGCAGAGTTTTTGCAAGAATGTTATCCATTTAGAGAGCACTAGATGGCATCACTATAGTAATGCTTCAGACACCTACCTAGGTATCCCTTTAACAAAGAATACCATAAGAATGATGCAAATTTAATAAAATAAGTAAATTGAAAACTTTTTTAAAATTGTATGTTTTGTCTGAATCACAAAATAAAATTGTTGGGTTTCATATCCCTTTAAGTAAATTGGCATTTAAGGGCTAAATTACAAGTGGAGATATAATTTAATGCGCTTCTGCAAACGGGCAAATTTTCCTGTTTGTGTGCGCGCGATAAATAACCAGCCATTATAAGTGGGTGGCTATTGCTATCATGATCTCGCGGTAGCAATTAGCACGTATAAAATTAACCAGAGATCAGATCTCTGGTTAATTTGATACATTTGCCCCAAATGCCCTCAAAATACAATGTAGTGTATTTTAATAAAAAATAAAAATTGTAGCATTTTTATTTTTTAATTAAAAAAATGGACTAGGCAGTATTTTGGTGTAAAGTTGGCGGAAGTGGGGTTGGGGAGTGGGGCTGAAAAGTGCCTTTACATTGCGGTCTATAGGAACTGTGTGTTCCCAGTAAAAAATAATAAATATATATATATATTTATTTATATATAGTAGGAGAAGGCACTCACTGATCTTTTCAAGTGTACTTTATTTCAAGTACATTTCTCCTACTTTATATATTTAACCACTGGCTCATTATTGCATTATATATTATATATATATATATAGCATATTGCTATATACAGGGTCATGCAGCATTGCCAGGGTTATCCACTAGACAGTTCAACAGTCCTGCCTCCTAACATGAAACAGTACATTAACTCTGCAACTTCACAACTCACAGCTTTCATGCCTCCACAGTTAAACATAAATGCCGGCAAATGACAGAAAGAGCCTTCGCAGGCCTGGGCTCATCTGGGAAATCCCTGAGGAGTGACATTTACTTGTACCCTGCACCTCCAGGAGTACAATTGAATTAGAATCCTCCTCCTCAGCTGAAGATGATTATTCAGAAACCCAGGACCTCCCTTCTGACAAAGTAAAAGAAGTTGTGTCCTTAAATGGGAGCATATACACGCAGTATTGCAGGAAGTTTTTACTTTCCTTGCAGATTGTGGACCCTCCACCTGCAGACAAACAATCTCTGAAAAAGATGGACAAGTTAGTCAGTAATATTTCCACTATGGCTAGGTGGACTACCATTATTCCTTTAGAGCAGGGGTCGCCAACCTTTTGGACCTCAGGGACCACTTAACTCACAATTTTGAATATACACACATACACACTGTACATAACTAGTATAACCATAGCTAAGTTTACATTATGTATATATTTACACATTTTTAAAAATTATTTTTTTGGAATTAACTAACTGAATGACAGAACTAAGAGAATACTTCCAAATGACAGATGAAGGGCGAGTGCCAACTTTTAAACTGGAACAGACAAGCAGAAATTGGGAAAAAATAATTATGTTTAAAAAGACGACAAAACTTCCAAGTTACCTCCCCAGTTAGAAATGATTTAAAACTACTTATGATCATGGACAGACATTGGAGTCATAAATTAAGTTTATATCAGAAAACTCTCAATATGGATTTGAGCTAACCACGGCTGAGGTTACTGACAAATACTATAATACTGGTGGGATATGGCTGCTGGATGGCAATTACTGGAATTCAGGTGCAATGACTTTGTGCGCGGAAAAAAATATTAGAATGAAAAATTAATATTTAATTTAAAAGAAAAAGAAGATGGAGGGGAGGAAGACAAACTGATGTCAGTCCATCTGAAGGAATTAGGAAAACTACTACAAAGAGACAGGTAAAGGGAAGAAAATAAATGAAATATAAGAGAGATTTTTTTTTTTAAAAGATTTTCTTTTTATGATATACTTTAATTCCAGTATTTCAAGCCAAGACTATACTAACCTCTGCTGTCTTTAGAATGGAAGCAGCTTCCTCTGAGCAGTGCGCCGGGAGGAGTTAAAGGACCAGTCATCACTGTAGATTTGCATAATCAACAAATGCAAGATAACAAGACAATGCAATAGCACATAGTCTGAACTTCATATCAGTAGTAGACTTTTGTTCTGACAATTTTAAAAGTTATGTCTATTTCCACCCCTCCCTGTACCATGTGACAGCCATCAGCCAATCAAATATGCATACACGTACCATGTGACAGCAATCAGCCATTCACAAATGCATACACACTTATTCTTGTACATGCTGAGTAGGAGCTGGTGATTCAAAAAGTTTAAATATAAAAAGACTTTGCACATTTTTTTAATGGAAGTAAATTGTAAAGTTGTTTAAAATTGCATGCTCTATCTGAATAATGAAAGTTTAATTTTGATTTAGTGTACCTTTAAAAATGCAATCTAGCTAGGCAAGATGCGCAGTACAACGTAACACGCATAGGGAGATTTTAATTTTACTCCTCTGTTTGTTTTTACTGATGTCCAGCCAGGCACTGTAGGGAGTTGTGGGACAACGGGAGTGACACTATCAGAGGAGATTAATTCCTGCTTGATTGTATTACAGACCACCAACATTTTCTTGCGGACCACCGGTTGGCAACCACTGCTTTAGAGGACAGAACACGTTAAAGTTTCCTCAGGAGATTTTTCAGCTTGTGGGCTATATATGTCATCCAGCTGTTAGTGTAGCATGCGTATCTGCTGATTCTGAGCATGGTGTGACAACACCTCTGGTTATTTAGTCTGATTTACATCTTTACTTCTTTTGCTTTATTATACAGGACATTAGTCAGTATAAAACAGCAAAATGCCTCACTGATTCTGATTGTTCTGGCATGGCTTTTGAGGGTAAAGTTGTCGGGAGTGGAGTTGAGGAGTGGGGATGAAAAGTGCCTTTACATTGTGGTCTATGGGAACTGTGTGTTCCCAGTAAATATATATATATGTATGTATATACTGTATATATATTGAACAAAGTCTAACAGTGCGCTCTGCCTTACCCTCTTCCTGCTTCCTCAATATCGCACAACGGAGCATGGGGTGACGTCACATGTACAATATGCAGCTTCAAGTGCTCTAGAAATAGCGTTTTATTCATCCAAAAAATGCTGGAAAATGTAGATACGTAACAAAGAATATCCAGGTACTCGAAGTGTATAAAACATCCAAAATGTATTGTAAATCCTTCATAAAAACACTGGTGCATCAGCAGATAAAAACACTGCTTCAGACTGACACTAGTATTGTAGACAGCTGGACAGAGTTGCAGCATACATGTTTCATGCCCTTAGGCACTTGTTCACTGCTCACAGGTGTTCCAGCATTCTCTCCTTAAATAGGTATATTCTTAAAGGTGTATTTACACACTTATTTAGTCTTCACTATTGCATATATACATTATAGTATGCCATACTACAAGTCAAGTGGAAAATAGAGGTCAATATAATTCACATATATAGATACATATCAGGGTACAATTATAATTAAAGTAAAACAAATATATATATGGGCAATTAATAATTTAGGACTTTTATCCTGCATCAGCTTCCATATATTTATGATCAATTTATTTATTTAATAAATACCCTCCATATTGGGAATTAATAGAACCTATATTACTCAGCAAGGGGATAAACACACAAATCAATATCTCTTCTGAAATTCAAGCCGTGTGGAATAGTGGTATTTAAGGTGAAGATCCAAAATATTTCTCTTGTACCCAATTTTGCCTCTCTATCTCCACCTCTCTTCCACATTGATACATGATCTATTGCTTGAACCATTAGTAAATTAGGGTCTGAGTTATGGAACTCCCGAAAATGTCTTGCTATGGGGGTGTCATATTCAATATCCTCTATTGAACCGATATGGGCTAGGAACCTATCTTTTAGGGATCTCTTAGTTTTTCCTATGTACTGCTTAGAGCAACCCCTACAGGTCAGTAGATATATTACATGTGTTGTATTGCAATTTATACAGAAATTAATTTTGTGAATTTTTTGAGTATATGAGGAAACAAAGCAATCTCCTTCAATAACATAATTGCATGTCTTACAGATGTTTCTCCTGCACTTAAAAAAGCCCTTTCTTTTTTTCAATTAACAACTATTTGATGTGCATCCTGAACAGTCAGAGGGGGAAAAAGTTCCCTATTTTTTTTACCTTTTCTGGGTATGAAATCACATCCATCCTGTATAATCTTTTTTAATACAGGGTCAGTATAAAGGATAGGAATACATTCTTTTAAAATATCACATATCTCTCTGTATTCCAGGCTATATGTTGTTATTAATTTTGGTTTTTGTTTGTTACTCTTTCCATCTCTATATCCCTGTTTGTTTCGATATTTTAGTAGATCCTCTCGAGAAAGAGAGTCCACTTCTTTACGGGCTTTCTCCAAAATATTGGGATTATAGCCCCTTTCTTTCAGGCGAGTTGTGATTATATCTGCCTGTTTGTTGTATTTTTCAGTAGTGGTACAGTTACGTTTGGCTCTTATATATTGGCCCTTTGGAATACCTTGAATGATATGGCATGATTTATATTCAAGTATGGTGTTACCAGATGTAGATTTTCTATACAAATCAGTTTCAATATTTTAATTTGTTTCACTGCGAGTTATCACTATATCCAAAAAGCAAATTGTATTTTTATTTTGTTCTCCTATCAATTTAATACCACTATTATTGTGATTTAGATACTCACAAAACATGAGTGTTTCTTGTTCCTCACTATAAATAATGAAGATAAGATCGTCTATAAATCTTGCATACAAGATTATTTTCTTGCGAAGGGGGTTCCCATCCCCAAAGACATGGAACCGCTCCACCATCCCATAAAGAGATTGGCATAACAGGGGGCAAACTTAGCCCTCATAGAGGTTCCCCATCTCTGGAGATAGAAACCCCCTTCAAACATAAAGAAATTATGCGTGAGCAGATATTCAATAGACATAAGAATGAAGTGTTTGGTTGTCACATCATAGTTACTATGATTCTCAAGAAAGTATTCTATAGCTTGTAATCCTTTTTCATGACTAATAGCTGTATACAATGAGGCCACATCCACCACTAGGAATCTGTAAATTGATTTCCATTTAATCTGTTGAAGTTTTACCAGTAGGGATGTGGTATAAAGTTAGGTAGTACTTTAACCAATGGTTGCAAAAAACTGTAAATTAAGTCTGAGAGGGGCTCATTAAGTGAATTTATCCCTGCTATTATTGGCCGCCCAGGTGGATTATGCATATCTTTATGGATCTTGGGAAAATAGTGAAACACAGGTGTAACAGGGTTCTCAGGAATCAACATTTCCTCAATTGTCTGATTGATAACATTGTTATACCTGGCAGTCTTCACTATGTCTGTAGAAAATCTTTCTGTAGTATATAGTTGGATTGTCTTTTAATTTCATATACACCTCTTTATCTTCTAGCTGCCTGTAAGGCTTCTTTTATGTAAGATTCTCTGTTCAGGATTATTAAATTTTCCCCCTTATCGGATGCTCTCACTGCAATTCTACTGTCATCCGATATCGTATTCAGAGCTTGTTTTTCTTTAAGGGACAAGTTGTGTTTTAGTTTCTTACCTTTTTCATCCAATTCCCTTAATTTTTTCTTTTACTACTTTTTGAAAGGTTTCCACTGAATGTGTTCTTCAGTGTATGGGATAAAAGTTACTCTTTTTTTCAAATTTAGACAAATCAATATCCCTCTCTGTCACTAGATCACTAGACTGTTTTCCTGAATTTTCCCTTAAAGGACCTTGCAAATCAGCTATAGTACATTGTTCAGAAAAAGTTAAATACTCCTCCCCTTGATCTTTTTGAATCATAGTCAATTTATTCTGTTCACTCTCAGCATATGAAAAATGTTTACGCAATATTAACTCTCTTACAAACTTGTTTAGGTCCAAAACTGTATTAAACAAGTTAAAATGCTGAGAGGGAACAAAACTTATGCCTAGATTTAGAGTTCTGCGGCCAAAGGGGTGCGTTAGCTACGCATGCTTTTTTTCTCCGTGCACGATTCCCCCATAGAAAACAATGGGGCTGTTTGAGCTGAAAAAAAACCTAACACCTGCAAAAAAGCCGCGTTCAGCTCCTAACGCAGCCCCATTGTTTTCTATGGGGAAACACTTCCTACGTCTGCACCTAACACCCTAACATGAACCCCGAGTCTAAACACCCCTAACCTTACACTTATTAACTTCTAATCTGCCGCTCCTGCTATCGCTGACACCTGCATATTTTTTTAACCCCTAATCTGCCGCTCCGTAAACCGCCGCTACCTACATTATCCCTATGTACCCCTAATCTGCTGCCCCTAACACCGCCGACCCCTATATTATATTTATTAACCCCTAATCTGCCCCCCTCAACGTCGCCTCCACCTGCCTACACTTATTAACCCCTAATCCGCCTCAATAACCCTATAATAAATAGTATTAACCCCTAATCTGCCCTCCCTAACATCGCCGACACCTAACTTCAATTATTAACCCCTAATCTGCCGACCGAATCTCGCAGCTACTGTAATAAATGGATTAACCCCTAAAGCTAAGTCTAACCCTAACACTAACACCCCCCTAAGTTAAATATAATTTAAATCTAACGAAATAAATTAACTCTTATTAAATAAATTATTCCTATTTAAAGCTAAATACTTACCTGTAAAATAAACCCTAATATAGCTGCAATATAAATTATAATTATATTATAGCTATTTTAGGATTTATATTTATTTTACAGGTAACTTTGTATTTATTTTAACCAGGTACAATAGCTATTAAATAGTTAAGAACTATTTAATAGCTAAAATAGTTAAAATAATTACAAAATTACCTGTTAAATAAATCCTAACTTAAGTTACAATTAAACCTAACACTACACGATCAATAAATTAATTAAATAAAATACCTACAATTATCTACAATTAAACCTAACACTAATTAAATACAATATCTACAAATAAATACAATGAAATAAACTAACTAAAGTACAAAAAATAAAAAAGAACTAAGTTACAAAAAAAAAATATTTACAAACATTAGAAAAATATTACAACAATTTTAAACTAATTACACCTACTCTAAGCCCCCTAATAAAATAACAAAGACCCCCAAAATAAAAAAATGCCCTACCCTATTCTGAATTAAAAAAGTTCAAAGCTCTTTTACCTTACCAGCCCTAAACAGGGCCCTTTGCGGGGCATGCCCCAAAGAATTCAGCTCTTTTGCCTGTAAAAAAAACACATACAATACCCCCCCCCAACATTACAACCCACCACCCACATACCCCTAATCTAACCCAAACCCCCTTAAATAAACCTAACACTAAGCCCCTGAAGATCTTCCTACCTTATCTTCACCATACCAGGTTCACCGATCCGTCCTCAGAAGTCTTGATCCAAGCCTCGGAAGTGTTGATCCAAGCCCAAGCGGGGGGGCTGATGAGTGACGTCCATCCTCGGGCTGAAGTCTGGATCCAAGCGGCGGCTGAAGAACTCCATCATCGGGCTGAAGTCGGAAGTCCATCATCGGGATGAAGTCTTCTATCAAGCCGCATCTTCAATCTTCTTTCTTCTGGAGCGGAGCGGAGCAATCTTCTTCGGAACAGCCAATAGAATGCGAGCTCAATCTGATTGGCTGATTGGATCAGCCAATCGGATTGAACTTGATTCTGATTGGCTGATTCCATCAGCCAATCAGAATATTCCTACCTTAATTCCGATTGTCTGATAGAATCCTATCAGCCAATCGGAATTCGAGGGACGCCATCTTGGATGATGTCATTTAAAGGAACCGTCATTCGGCGAGTAGGCGTCGGTTGAAGAGGTTGGATCCGCGTCGGTTGGAAAGAAGATGGCTCCACTCCACTCCAGAAGAAAGAAGATTGAAGATGCGGCTTGATAGAAGACTTCATCCTGATGATGGACTTCCGACTTCAGCCCGATGATGGAGTTCTTCAGCCGCCACTTTGATCCAGACTTCAGCCCGAGGATGGACGTCACTCTTCAGCCCCCCGCTTGGGCTTGGATCAACACTTCTGAGGCTTAGATCAAGACTTCCGAGGACGGATCGGTGAACCTGGTATGGTGAAGATAAGGTAGGAAGATCTTCAGGGGCTTAGTGTTAGGTTTATTTAAGGGGGTTTTTGGGCTAGATTAGGGTATGTGGGTGGTGGGTTGTAAATGTTGGGGGGGGGGTATTGTATGTGTTTTTTTTTACAGGCAAAAGAGCTGAATTCTTTGGGGCATGCCCCGCAAAGGGCCCTGTTCAGGGCTGGTAAGGTAAAAGAGCTTTGAACTTTTTTAATTTAGAATAGGGTAGGGCATTTTTTATTTGGGGGCTTTGTTATTTTATTAGGGGGCTTAGAGTAGGTGTAATTAGTTTAAAATTGTTGTAATATTTTTCTAATGTTTGTAAATATTTTTTATTTTTTGTAACTTAGTTCTTTTTTATTTTTTGTACTTTAGTTAGTTTATTTCATTGTATTTATTTGTAGATATTGTATTTAATTAATTTATTGATAGTGTAGTGTTAGGTTTAATTATAGATAAATGATGGTATTTTATTTAATTAATTTATTGATCGTGTAGTGTTAGGTTTAATTGTAACTTAGGTTAGGATTTATTTTACAGGTAATTTTGTAATTATTTTAACTATTTTAGCTATTAAATAGTTCTTAACTATTTAATAGCTAATTTACCTGGTTAAAATAAATACAAAGTTACCTGTAAAATAAATATAAATCCTAAAATAGCTATAATATAATTATTATTTATATTGTAGCTATATTAGGGTTTATTTTACAGGTAAGTATTTAGCTTTAAATAGGAATAATTTATTTAATAAGAGTTAATTTATTTTGTTAGATTTAAATTATATTTAATTTAGGGGGGTGTTAGTGTTAGGGTTAGACTTAGCTTTAGGGGTTAATCCATTTATTACAGTAGCGGCGAGATTCGGTCGGCAGATTAGGGCTTAATAATTGAAGTTAGGTGTCGGCGATGTTAGGGAGGGCAGATTAGGGGTTAATACTATTTATTATAGGGTTATTGAGGCGGGAGTGAGGCGGATTATGGGTTAATAACTTTATTATAGTAGTGGTGCGGTCCGCTCGGCAGATTAGAGGTTAATAAGTGTAGGCAGGTGGAGGCGACGTTGAGGGGGGCAGATTAGGGGTTAATAAATATAATATAGGGGTCGGCGGTGTTAGGGGCAGCAGATTAGGGGTACATAAGTATAACGTAGGTGGCGTTCGGCAGATTAGGGGTTAAAAATATTTAATCGAGTGGCGGCGATGTGGGGGGGCCTCGGTTTAGGGGTACATAGGTAGTTTATGGGTGTTAGTGTACTTTAGAGCACAGTAGTTAAGAGCTTTAAAAAACGGCATTAGCCCAGAAAGCTCTTAACTACTGACTTTTTTCTGCGGCTGGAGTTTTGTCGTTAGATTTCTAACGCTCACTTCAGACACGACTCTAAATACCGGCGTTAGAAAGATCCCATTGAAAAGATAGGATACGCAAATGACGTAAGGGGATCTGCGGTATGGAAAAGTCGCGGCTGGAAAGTGAGTGTTAGACCCTTTAATGACTGACTCTAAATACTGGCGGTAGCCCAAAACCAGCGTTAGGAGCCTCTAATGCTGGTTTTGACGGCTACCGCCCAACTTTAAATCTGGGCCTTAGACTTTTGGAGAGGACACTTATTTCAACATTAGTTAAAATCACATTAGAAAAATTAATCACATTGATATTTATGCATATTTTTCTGATGTTTCACTGATCTGGTAGTATAAGTATTTTGTTGAATCTTTTTTTTGGGTTGTTGTGTATTAGTTTCTTCCTCCCTGTTTGCCAGTCTTTGCTCCCTTGCCTCTTTTCCCTCTATGTATTTTTTTCTCCCTATTGGTAAAGTCTCTACCTGTTCATTTTTTGAAGCCTTAGTTGAAGATGCTTCAAAAGATTCCTTTAGGACTGTGGGTTTTGTATCCTCACAATATAGCCTTCTCCTTCTGAGGATTCAACCTCATACTCTGTGTTTGGCCTTTTTTGTACGATTCTTAAACCACCTTCTTCCTTTTCTGGGTTCCCAACTATAGTTTTCATTGTTATCCCACCTATATACTGTCTGGTGGTCATAGTCGTATTTATTCCGTGTCATTTTACGTGATTTGAACTCCCAGAGTTCTTGTCGAAATGCAATCTTGTTTTTTTTCAAATTGCTTGTCATAGGAGGTGGTGAGTAATTTGATATACTTATACAGTGAACTTTTGTTTTCAACTTTCGTTTTCAACAGTGTGTATACACAATTGACACTGCAGCAAGCACAGCATACTCACTATATATTGATCACTGACTGGCCTATTTACTACAGACCTATCTTGGGGCTATTTTGACCCACATTATGGAAAGAGAAGAATTAAGTTACGTTTTGACTGACTTTGGGGAAGATACTATTTCTTATGACAATGAGGAAGATATAGTATATACAATTGATAGTCTCTTTTTTATATAGACAATCTAAGAAAAAAAGACATTAAACTGGAATTAGATATAAAATCATTTATATTATATAAACACAATAAACGCATACCAAGGGGACTAAGAATAAAGAAGTTCCCTTCATTTAGAGTATTGGAAGTAGAATTTATATCTAAATTGAATATTACTCTGGATACTTGTTCCTTTGCTTTTATCAAATTATTGATTAAATGCAAACAAATGCAAAGTAGAGAACTGTTAGATGAAATGAAAACTATACAGGAGCATTTAAAAACATTTCAAAAAGATCCAGACTTCAGAACCTATGACACGAAATTTGAAAAAAACATGATTGCATTTCAACAGGAACTATGGGAGTTCAAATCACGTAAAATGACGCGGGATAAATATGACTATGACCACCATACAGTATATAGGTGGGAAAACAATGAAACTATAGTCGGGAACCCAGAAAAGGAAGAAGGTGGTTTAAGAATCATACAAAAAAAGGCCAAACACAGAGTTTGAGGTTGAATCCTCAGAAGGAGAAGGGTATAGTGAGGATACAAAACCGACAGTCCTAAAGGAATCTTTTGAAGCATCTACAACTAATGCTTCAAAAAATGAACAGGTAGAGACTTTACCAACAGGGAGAAAAAAATACATAGAGGGAAAAGAGGCAAATGAGCAAAGACCGGCAAACAGGGAGGAAGAAACCAATACAAAACAACCCAAAAAAAAAAAAAATTCAACAAAAGACTTACACTATCACATCAGTGAAACATCAGAAAAAAATATGCATAAATAATAATGTGATTAATTTGGCTAATGTGATTTTAACTAATGTTGAAACAAGTGTCCTCTCCAAAGGTCTAAGTTTTGTTCCCTCTCAGCATTTTAACTTGTTTAATACAGTTTTGGATTTTAAACAAGTTTGTAAGAAAGTTAATATTGCTTAAACATTTTTCAGATGCTGAGAGTGAACAGAATAAATTGACTACAATTCAAAAAGATCAAGGGGAGGAGTAATTTACTTTTTGTGAACAATGTACTTTAGCTGATTTGCAAGGTCTATTAAGTGAAAACTCAGGAAAACAGTCTAGTGATCTAGTGACAGAGAGGGATATTGATTTGTCCAAATTTAAAAAAAGAGTAACTTTTATCCCATACACTCAAGAACACATTCAGTGGCAACTTTTCAAAAAGTAGTAGAAGAAAAATTACGCGAATTGGATAAAAAAGGTAAAAAACTGAAACACAACTTGTCCCTTAAAGAAAAACAAGCTCTGAATAATATATCTGGTGACAGTAGAATTGTAGTGAGAGCATCAGATAAGGGGGGGGGGGAAATGTAATAATCCTGAACAGAGAATCTTACATAAAAGAAGCTTACAGGCAGCTAGAAGATAAAGAGGTGTATATGAAATTAAAAGACAATCCAACTATATACTACAGAAAGATTTTGACAGACATAGTGAAGACTGCCAGGTATAACAATGTTATCAATCAGACAATTAAGGAAATGTTGATTCCTGAGAACCCTGTTACAACTGTGTTTCACTATTTTCCCAAGATCCATAAAGATATGCAAAATCCACCTGGGCGGCCAATAATAGCAGGGATAAATTCACTTAATGTGCCCCTCTCAGACCTAATTGACATTTTTTTGCAACCATTGGTTAAAGAACTACCTAGCTTTATACAAGATACCACATCCCTACTGGTAAAACTTCAACAGATTAAATGGAAATCAACTTACAGATTCCTAGTGGTGGATGTGGCCTCATTGTATACAGCTATTAGTCATGAAAAAGGATTACAAGCTATAGAATACTTTCTTGAGAATCATAGTAACTATGATGTGACAACCAAACACTTCATTCTTATGTCTATTGAATATCTGCTCACGCATAATTTCTTTATGT
Source organism: Bombina bombina (assembly GCF_027579735.1). NCBI lineage: Eukaryota > Metazoa > Chordata > Amphibia > Anura > Bombinatoridae > Bombina > Bombina bombina. The sequence goes on along the minus strand of NC_069501.1, from coordinate 935,370,966 downwards.
TTGAGGGGGGTTTCTGACCCTGTATTAAAAAACCCAGAAAAGGTAAAACAATAGGGAACTTTGTTTCCCCCTCTGACTGTTCAGGACACACATCAAATAGTTGTTGGTTGAAAAAAGAAAGGGCTTTTTTAAGTGCAGGAGAAACATCTGTAAGACATGCAATTATGTTATTGAAGGAGATTGCTTTGTTTCCTCATATACTCAAAAAATTCACAAAATTAATTTCTGTATAAATTGCAATACAACACATGTAATATATCTTTTGAACTGTAGGGGGGTGCTCTAAGCAGTAGATAGGAAAAACTAAGAGATCCCTAAAAGATAGGTTCCTAGCCCATATCAGGTCAATAAAGGATATTGAATCTGATACCCCCATAGCAAGACATTTTCGGGAGTTCCATAACTCAGACCCTAATTTACTAATGGTTCAAGCAATAGATCATGTACCAATGTGGAAGAGAGGTGGAGATAGAGAGGCAAAATTGGAGAAATATTTTGAATCTTCACCTTAAAAAACACTAGTCCACACGGCTTGAATTTCAGAAGAGATATTGATTTGTGTGTTTAGCCCCTTGCTGCGTAATATAGGTTCTATTAATTCCGAATATGGAGGGTATTTATTAAATAAATAAATAAATAAATAAATAAATAAATAAATAAATAAATATATGGAAGCTGATGCCGGATAAAAGTCCTAAATTATTAATTGCCCATATATATATTTGTTTAACTTTAATTATAATTGTACCCTGATATGTATCTATATATATGACTTATAATGACCTCTATTTTTCAATTGACTTGTAGTATGGCATACTATAATGTATATATGCAATAGTGAAGACTAAATAAGTGTATAAATACACCTTTAAGAATATACCTATTTAAGGAGAGAATGCTGGAACACCTGTGAGCAGTGAACAAGTGCCTAAGGGCATGAAGCATATCTGCTGCAACTCTGTCCAGCTGTTTACACTACTACAGGCCCATTTATCAAAGGGCTTGCAGACCTGATCCGACACTGCGGATCAGGTCCGCAAGACCTCGCTAAATGCGGAGAGCAATACGCTCTCCGCATTTAACAATTGCACCAGCAGCCCACAAGAGCTGCTGGTGCAACAACGCCCCCTGCTGACTCGCGGCAAATCGGCCGCCAGCAGGGGGGTGTCAATCAACCCGATCGTATTCGATCGGGATGATTTCCAGCGATTCCTGTCTGCCTGCTCTGAGCAGGTGGACAGGGTTTTGGAGCAGCGGTCTTTAGACCGCTGCTTCATAAGTTGTGTTTCTGGCGAGTCTGAAGACTCGCCAGAAACACGGCCCTTCAAGCTCCGTAAGGAGCTTGATAAATGGGCCTGCTAGTGTCAGTCTAAAGCAGTGTTTTAATCTGCTGATGCACCAGTGTTTTTATGATGGATTTACAATACATTTTGGATGTTTTATACACTTCGAGTACCTAGATATTCTTTGTTATACTGTATATATATATATATATATATATTTATATATATATATATATATATATGAGCACATACATATATTTACAATTGGCTACAATTGATGCGTGACTTACCCTCTTTGCTGTGCTTTGGTTCTGTGACATGTTTGACAGCATCAAAACAAGGCTTCCATTGGAGCCTATGAAAACACACTAGTGTATATTTATACCTATATAAAATTAGATGTTTTTAGAAATATGTATTAATGAATAAATAGAACATATTCTGCTATTTGAAGATTATTGGAATATGAATTATTCATGTGTGAAGATATAGACTAGCGCCTACTATATTCCCTATATGCTTGAGGGGGGGGGTAGTAACCACCAATAGGAATCAACTAAAATTGAGAGACCCCCAAGCGCCTACCAGAGGAGGCAGAGGGATATGAGGTGATGGAAAAATGTAGAATGTAAAATCTTAATTTATAAAATCTTAATTTATAAAATCTTATTGAATTTACACATATTGCAATAAAACAAATGGGTACAATTCATGGATCCATGAAGAAAAAATGTTATACAATGAAAATGGTATACAATAAATGTCCAATGATAATATGTAAAAATATAATAAAAACTGTAATAAAAACAGTAATAAAAACAATGGGTTATCACATGAATCACAGGCTCCAAAGAAAAAGTCCAAATATGTAAATGTTCCAATGGTGTGGGGTCAGGGACCCAAAAGGAAATTTGGAAAATGTCTTTAAAATAAACTCCTGTGCGGTGGTGTCAAAAATAAACACAAATATAAACACAAATTAATCCGGTGATCAAAAAGGTGGTCAGTGCAACAATAAAGATGGTGTGAAAAACTTGTGATGATGACAAAAAGGAAAAAATAATAAAAGAACGTGTAAAAAAGTGTGTGAAAAAAGTGTTAATCAATAAAAATATATGTTAATCCAAAAAATAAAAATGGTAAAAAACAGTAAAAAACAGTAGTCACCCAGATAGTACTCAACGGATCTCCAGAAACGTTGCTGTGTTCAAATATGTGAGGAATGAAGAGGTGTGGGGCCCACCAAAATGGACCTGATGATGAAATGTCTATGTAAACCAAACAAGGAGAAATGGTATCCACCTAAAAATGTGAAAAAACAAATATAGTGCAGATAACTACAGATTAGTAGTACATAAATGGAATAGAGCTTACCAAAAAACAGTCGACGCGTTTCGGCCTTATCTAGGCCTTTATCAAGACTGATTTGTTTGGGAAGTGTGTATCCTTATAAAGGGTATCTTAACCAATGGGTGTGTGTAAATTTTGCGCCAAAAATGGGCTCCGCCCACTTCATGTTTAGGGTGTCTGATGGGTATGGGCAATGTTACTTAATGTGTTCCTATTCAGATGTCTGATGGGTATGGACAATGTTAATTTTACTAGGTAGATAGAAATAGACAGGTAATAAATGTAATGAAATATGTAATTAACATATGGTGCTTAAAACCATAACTTCAGTTGATAAATGCTATAACTTTGAGAGCGATAAATATAATACATGAGATTACACTTATCATAGATGGTATCATTTGTAATGTAAACAAACTGAGAACCATATCCGGTTCATAAATGGTTTACTGTTACTTCCGGTTTCGGTACATTGTAATGTCATTTCCGGTTACGGCTTTCATTGTAAAGCCTTGTATGGGGATTTACTGTAACTTCCGGTTTCGGCACATTGCAATGCTATTTCCGGTTACGGCTTTCATTGTAAAGCCTTGTCTGGGAATTTTAGGACTCAGTAGTAAATGAAATCTATTAGCACAAAAGAGATACCACGAGTGTAAACATTAGGTCACTTTCGGTTACGGCAAGTTGTAGTAGTGGTATTTCCGGTATATATCGGAGAGGGACTTAGAATCGATCAGTACAAAGGGGCATTCAAGATAAAGCAGTATATGAAAGAACATAGATCCTATGTATTAGTGTGCAGTTTCATGTAAGCATATGTTATAAACATGCTAGTGGGAGTCAGATCAGAGACCATTAGGGGAATGATGTCATTCCGGTTCCGGAAGTAAACAAACTACTAATACTAACCAAATGAATTCTTATCTAATATCAGATTCAGGGGGTAAAATGTTTTCCTAATATCAGACTTAGATGGTATATTTTATGCTGTTGGATGTTTAGTAGAAGAGTGGATCACCAATCATGTCAGAATAACACCAACAACAGAAATATTGTTTGGGAATAGAGGTATTTGCAACTATATAGATGATATAAATAATCATGAGGATAACATAGCCAGGAATAGAAAAGAGTTGATTCTAATTTAGTATGTCCCATATTGTATAAATATGGGTTAATGATGCCCAAGGCCGTGACGTCACTTCCAGTGTGTTGTCTAATCAGACCATACTATCAAGTTTTCGAAAACTAGTAAATTTAGTACATAGTATAGGGAAGACACCTGATTCACCTTAGTACCAGGGCTAAATTTGCATACATGACTTAAAAACGAATTAAGCCAATCAATGGCTTCTTACATGGGTTGTGACATCACGCCCAAAATGCCAACTCTATTGGTGGTTAGTGCCTAGGGGTATGATCAACCTCTAGGGTGATCAAATTAAAATTAGAATGCTTAGATTGATAAATACATTGTGGCGATGGAAAGGACTGTGATGAATAGTCGATCATATTATGTATTGACACTATAATATTCTTATAATACTATATACCCATATATATCTTTACTTTTATGAAATCATCTATATAACATAGTAACATAGTAAATGAGGTTGAAAAAAAGACCAAAGTCCATCGAGTTCAACCTATACAAATTTAATATACTTACAAAAACTCCAATTTAGTTTAAATTAATCCCATTAAAAGATGACCCATTTAACACAAACAATCATATCCCTAAATTCTGTTTCTAGCCAGAAATGTAGCCAACCCATTTTTTTAAATGTATCTAAGGTATTGGCATTAACTACCTCCTTTGGTAATGAGTTCCACAATTTTATCAAGCCGGAACTAGAGCGGGCGCATATGTGATAAGATAAAAGGATTAGTGATTGACAATATACCATATACAAAAATGTATAATATACATACAGAATCCTACAGTCAAAAAGAAAAAGTCCCAAAATAGATTGTATGAACTTTTCCAAGGTTGGGAGATTTTCACCCGATCTTCAGTCCTCACAGACTAATCTGGATAAGCTGCAGACTATAGAAAAGAACAAAGGGGCGCCTCACCCTCTACTCACCCACTTCTGGGGATCCTTTTGTGCTGCAGTGAAGAAGCAAAGCAAGAGAGCACTACATGTGCAGATCAACCAGAGTATATACAGGGAGTGCAGAATTATTAGGCAAGTTGTATTTTTGAGGATTAATTTTATTATTGAACAACAACCATGTTCTCAATGAACCCAAAAAACTCATTAATATCAAAGCTGAATATTTTTGGAAGTAGTTTTTAGTTTGTTTTTAGTTTTAGCTATTTTAGGGGGATATCTGTGTGTGCAGGTGACTATTACTGTGCATAATTATTAGGCAACTTAACAAAAAACAAATATATACCCATTTGAATTATTTATTTTTACCAGTGAAACCAATATAACATCTCAACATTCACAAATATACATTTCTGACATTCAAAAACAAAACAAAAACAAATCAGTGACCAATATAGCCACCTTTCTTTGCAAGGACACTCAAAAGCCTGCCATCCATGGATTCTGTCAGTGTTTTGATCTGTTCACCATCAACATTGCGTGCAGCAGCAACCACAGCCTCCCAGACACTGTTCAGAGAGGTGTACTGTTTTCCCTCCTTGTAAATCTCACATTTGACGATGGACCACAGGTTCTCAATGGGGTTCAGATCAGGTGAACAAGGAGGCCATGTCATTAGATTTTCTTCTTTTATACCCTTTCTTGCCAGCCATGCTGTGGAGTACTTGGACATGTGTGATGGAGCATTGTCCTGCATGAAAATCATGTTTTTCTTGAAGGATGCAGACTTCTTCCTGTACCACTGCTTGAAGAAGGTGTCTTCCAGAAACTGGCAGTAGGACTGGGAGTTGAGCTTGACTCCATCCTCAACCCGAAAAGGCCCACAAGCTCATCTTTGATGATACCAGCCCAAACCAGTACTCCACCTCCACCTTGCTGGCGTCTGAGTCGGACTGGAGCTCTCTGCCCTTTACCAATCCAGCCATGGGCCCATCCATCTGGCCCATCAAGACTCACTCTCATTTCATCAGTCCATAAAACCTTAGAAAAATCAGTCTTGAGATATTTCTTGGCCCAGTCTTGACATTTCAGGTTGTGTGTCTTGTTCAGTGGTGGTCGTCTTTCAGCCTTTCTTACCTTGGCCATGTCTCTGAGTATTGCACACCTTGTGCTTTTGGGCACTCCAGTGATGTTGCAGCTCTGAAATATGGCCAAACTGGTGGCAAGTGGCATCTTGTCAGCTGCACGCTTGACTTTTCTCAGTTCATGGGCAGTTATTTTGCGCCTTGGTTTTTCCACACGCTTCTTGCGACCCTGTTGACTATTTTGAATGAAACGCTTGATTGTTCGATAATCACGCTTCAGAAGCTTTGCAATTTTAAGAGTGCTGCATCCCTCTGCAAGATATCTCACTATTTTTGACTTTTCTGAGCCTGTCAAGTCCTTCTTTTGACCCATTTTGCCAAAGGAAAGGAAGTTGCCTAATAATTATGCACACCTGATATAGGGTGTTGATGTCATTAGACCACACCCCTTCTCATTACAGAGATGCACATCACCTAATATGCTTAATTGGTAGTAGGCTTTCGAGCCTATACAGCTTGGAGTAAGACAACATGCATAAAGAGGATGATGTGGTCAAAATTCTCATTTGCCTAATAATTCTGCACTCCCTGTAAGCCTGTACAGTAATGTTAACAGGGTACTCACATTCTAGACAAGCACACCTATGTGCTGGTAGGAGTAGACTGATAGATTTCAGGTGGGTGTATCAGCTCACCCAGTAACAAAGAAAGCGGGTCTCAGGCACAGAAGTAGTTTGCAAAACAAAAAAACACATTTATTGCTGGCATCACTTGGAAGAGATTACAGTAACATAAAAACAAGCTACATGTAGCAGGGAATAGGCAGACGCGTTTTGGCTCACGCCTTCATCCATGACCTGTGAATTATACAATACTAGACATGTAAATACCCTCAGGGGAAAGCTGATTGGATACTTTTCAGAATGAGTAATTGATTGAGGAAATCATAGTGACCGCCCCTGTGAATGTTTTAACCCTTTACTTGGAAAGACTTAACAAATAGAAAAAGAAAAAGAAAAACACACATTGTTAAGAATATGTAAGAATGCCCCATTACGCATTTTTATCATATAGTTTTACATTTCATATTTATAGGAATTAGACTACACTAAGTGAAAGTGCAAATTGATGTCTGGGGGAAACTCTTATTGATTGCTAATAAATTGTATATATGCCAATTTTTTCGTAACTTCCATCTGTACCAATTCTTGATATTATGTTAAAACCTGACAGGTTAACATATAGTACAGATCAAAGTTACAATGCTGACAAAACATCCACCCAGAAAGTTATAAACACATAGTTGCTGTATCACTAAAAATAGTTGGTTATAAATTTACCCACCTAGTAATGAGATAGTATGAAAAAGAATGTTATACGTCAAACTATATGGGACATTCTAATAAGACTTAGTATTTATTAAAAAAAATAATAAAATAATAAATCCATATAAAAACATCATATAGAGCCCAGAACGAAAGGGGAATGAAATTATCTGGGACTCCACTGGTTAGTAACTTGACAAAGAGATGTCACATGAACAAAACTAAGTTTGTTGTGAATGTTTCCTCTTGCCATTATTACCCATGTACAGAGAAGTAAACCTAGTTTCTAATAACCCCAAGGGATATATGTTTTATCAAACCTAACTGTATGTTATTTCTAAATCAGTTAATATTAAATAATTTACCTATTTCCAGACATTAATTATGTCTGAATCAATATTAAAACCCAAAGGTACCCTTGTTCTCAGGGTGAAAATCCAAAAGGCTTCTCTTTTGGAAAGGATCTCATCCACATTGCCCCCTCTTACGGGACGGCGAATTAACTCAATCACCAGCCATCTGAATGAGTCCACCTTACAGTCATGTTCAACAATAAAGTGCTCTGCCAATGCTGAACATGGATTGACATTGGAGATATCATTAAGATGTTCCCTAATCCTTTCTCGTACTTCCCTGGTGATCATACCTACATACTGTAGGTTGCAAGACATGCACTTGATCATGTAGACAACATACTTATTTCTACAATTGGAGAAATGATCCACATTATATATCCTTTGAGTAACGCATGATTGAAATTGCTTTGTAACCATAGTTTGGCCACATGCTTTGCAGCTTGATTTGCTGCACTTAAAGTGACCTTTAGTGGTTAACCAACTGTCTTTTTTGGCATGACCACGAATCATACTGGGAGACAAGTGGTTGCCTAAGGTTTGATTTCGTCATGAAACGAAACGAAAACCTTTTTTGACAATTGGGTTCAAAGATGCATCACCCATTAGTATGGGTAAATTCTTCTTTACAATTTTAATGATGGCATCATATTGTCTACTGTATCTCGTACTAAAAATGATTTTATCATCTTGTGTAACAGTTTTTTCTGACCTATACCTAGGTTTTTCCTTTAGGAGAGAAAACCTGTCCATTGCTTCCACATTGCTTTCTCACAGAGACTTCGTAACCTCGTTCAATGAATTTCTGTCTTAATGTAACACCCTCTAATAAGAAGGTTTGTTCACTAGAACAGTTACGTTTTAATCTTATGTATTCGCCCTTTATCATACCAAAGCCTGGGCACCTAGGATGCAAACTCTTTGCGTGCAACAGAGAATTGGACTTGATTGGCTTAGAGTACAGTTCAGAGATGATGACTCCATTGCAAACATCACCTATAAGTGTTAAATCCAAATATGGAACCTTAATGGGGTCACAGGTATATGTGAAACTTAATTCATATCTGTTGTTGTTGAGGTTTGCAACGAATTCATCAGTCTCTTGAACTGTGCCCCCCCATATAAAGAGCAAATCATCGATATAACGTCTGTAGAATTTGATACAGTGTTGAAAAGAGTTTTCCTGTCCATAAACGTGGAACAGCTCCCACCAACCCATATATAGGTTGGCATAGGAGGGGGCAAATTTTACCCCCATAGCTGTTCCACGTTTCTGGAGGAAAAACTCATTTTCAAAGAGAAAATAATTGTGATTAAGCAAGAACTCTATTATATCAATAACATAATTTCTGAAATCCGTTGAATAGTTACTATACCTGTCCAAGAAAAATTTAACAGCCCGTAGGCCTAAATCATGCGGTATGGCCGAATACAGACCAACAACATCCACGGTAAGCCAAACTTGATTCGAGGACCAGGTCTCATTATCCAAAAGATTCAGAAGATGTTTAGTATCTCTTAAGAAGCTAGGGAAAAGTAATACTAATGGTTGGAGGATACTGTCGATCCAAGCTGATAATCTCTCCAAAAGAGAGCCAATGCCCGAAACAATGGGCCTTCCCTTAATAGACTCCAGAGACTTGTGGATCTTTGGAAGATGGTGAAAAATAGGAATGATAGGATCCTTGACATAAAGAAAGTCAAAAGTGTCACTATCAAAGAATCCAGCTTCTCTCCCACCATCCAATAGATCATACACAAGTCTCTGGTAGTCAAGTGTTGGATTTTTTCCCAACTTTACATAAACTTGGGTATCATTAAGTTGACGATTAGCTTCTTCAATGTAGTCCCCTCTATTGAGTACCACTACATTACCCCCCTTATCCGCCTGCTTAATTATAATATTATAATTCTCTTGCAGGGATTTAAGGGCAACTTTCTGTGATAGAGATAAGTTTTGGACCTTGGTAGTAGTGCTCAAACTATCATGTAGTCTCTGCAAGTCCATTTCTACTTTTTTATGGAAAAATTCCAATACATTGCCCCTACTTCTTGTAGGGTAGAAAATGGACGGTGGCCTAAAGCCTGCATGTGTGTTTTTAACCCCAAAGTTTGTCTTATTGGATTCAACTTCCAATTCCAAAAGTGACATATAGTCATGTACTTTGTCAAATGTTAAATCAATAGGTGTAACTTCCAGGGTGCAGGGGTCACAATTACTATCTGAGACAGCAGACTGAGGCATATTTTGCTGTGCGAAAAACTTTTTTAATGTCAATTTATGTACAAACTTATTGACATCAATGATAGTGTCAAAAACATTAAAATCTTCAGCTGGTACAAAACCTAGTCCCAGCTGTAGTAATTGCTCTTGTTCATGTGTCAGATCGTACGAAGAGACATAAATTACTGTGTGACTTTGTATCTGTTTTTCTGCCGATTCCCTCTCAGGCCATATCTCTTTTCTGTTTGAAGTGACCTGCTTGCCCCTTCTTTTCCTCTTCCTAAACCTATGCCTTTTGTTTTTTGTTCCTTGGGAAAAACCTGTACAATACCTGCTTGATTCACATTATCAGAGCCCTGCACATTAACTATTGCCTCCCTATCATCAAGTACTATCTCAAACGTGGGTGTGATGGTACGGTTGGATTCTTGACTATGACTACTTGAGTTGCCTGCAGTATGTGATTGTGGAACCTCATTTATCGTCATATTTTCAATACCCAAATTGTGGCTATTATGGCTGTCATACCTATCTTGTACCTCCTCTCGAGTCTCCTGGAGTATGGTAGATTTGGAGTTCTCCTCCTCTGTTGAAGAGGCATCCGTGTCTGAAAAAGAAACTTGTTTAGTACGTGATTTTTTATTTTTCTTATTGTGTCTCCTGGGTTTTCTTTTGAAATTAGACCAGAGATACACTATATTATTTTTATAATCTAACAAGTCTCTATCAAATTTCTTATACTTTAAAGCATCAATGTCCTCTTTAACAGAAGTTACAGTCGCTTTTAGGATATCATCGAAGTTGTTATAATCCTTGTGTGTCCAAAACTTGTTCATATCTTCTTGTGGTATGGTGATTTCACTGCGTATATGCTCTAACTGATCTTTCTTATATACAATGAGCATATTCATTAATCTTATTGAGCAATCTGTTAACACAGTGTTCCATCTTTCTATAAAGGCCTTGTCAGTGACTAGAAATGTAGGAAACTTAACAATTCTTAATCCTCTTGGGATCATGTCCATACTCAAATATTTTTCCATGAGGTTTATATCCCACCAAGTTTTATGTTCTTTAATGAGGAGGTCCTCCAACTTAGAAAAAACATCTGTAATGGTGATTCTCCTTGTCTTACATGAGAATAGCTCACTCAAAGTAGGCCTTGATTTATCCAAATCAGCAATATCTCTGAGGGAAAAGGGCTTAAGACTCTCCATATTTACTTTGAAAACCAGCAAAGGGACTGATATAATTTTAGACCCAAAAAAACATAAGCACAAATGTCATGTTAGTTTCAAAGTGCTGCCTCTATTTAAACACTAGAACACACTAGTAGGCTGATCGAGTGGGGAAGGGTGTCAAGGAAAAATGGGATTTGATAGATCCAAAAAGATGCAGAAGAGTCCAGACTAACCACTGCTAGATAGCCCCCAATGCGTAGACCAATGGTAGTAATTATAACGACAGTCTAATTTCCCTTGTTTCCCTTAGTGCCAGTAATTTCAAACACAACATAAAGATTTCATTTTGCGGCTTAGCAGTATGTGAAAAGTTCGATACAGTTCTTACCAGTGGGGGAGAGAGAAGAACGTAACAAAGCAAGATGAAAGGAGTCTTCTTTAAAGAGTCGGGCTGTTTCACTGCAAGCAGAACCACATCGGGAGCCCAGCTACTCACAGTGGGAAAATTCTCCGCGTTGGCTCCTCATCACGGTCTGCGCGTCGTCGCCCTAGCGTCACCGGAAGTAGGGTGACTAATACCGGAAGCTCTCAAGCGCATACGTTCCGTCTCCTAATGCGGTCCCCCACGGCTCCAAACAGGAAAACAAGAAAACAGTTCCTCTGCAGCCGATGCCTGTACTTCAAGCTTTCCGGAACACAATCTTCAGTTGAGGTATGTTGGTTCTCCAGGCATCAGCTCACCCAGTCAGGATTCTCCCAATGATCAGGATGCAGGTGATTTACTAATAGGGAAAATAATTAACGTCAGGTCCCCACCCTCACCAGATACATAAGATGTGCTTGTTGATGTTATAAGTACGTAAGCGATATTGTAAGATTGTGTTTTGGAAATAAGATTATGTATATAGGACTATGGATATAAATCATATAAATCTATGTTGAGTTAAATTCTGACCAAATGTACAATAAGTTTTCTGGAATTTAATATTATCCGATAAAGTAACTCACCGTGAAGATACTGAAGATGTTGGATAAATTAGTAGATGTATTATTGTATGCTTATATTTGCAATATAAAAACCAATAAAAAAAAGTTTAAAGAAAAAAAAAATAACCATGTTTACTAATCATCTGATTATTTCACCTTGCTCCAGTTCAGATATCCTCAAAATCTATCCTGTTAGGGATGTCTGAGGACAGGTTTGGAAATCAGCCCTTTATAGTATTAACCTTATTTATACTTTGGTTAAGGGAATATTGTCATGTGAATGTTTTACTCTTTCAAATTTATTTACAAGGTGCATGTTTCATTATTGTTTAATTTTGTTTTAAGATGTTGTACTTCTTTCTTGAAATGCTCTATACTTGTAGTTTTATGTTATATATATGGTTTCTGTTTACATATGCAAACAAAAAATACTAATGTTGCATTAATACTTGATAATCGTACTATGTAAGTTTGGGACGTTTAAATGTTCTTTATAATTAATTTACAAGATGCACAATGTTTTGTTATTTTTAATCTTCATTTTGAAATATTTTACTATTTTATTAAAATGTTCTGTACTTGATAATGATGTTATGTCATCAAATGTTTCTTTACTGTGTTTGTGTGTAGTGTTTGTTTGGTGTTTATGCTATGAGTACGTGTATTGTGTGTGTGTGCGTTTGTGCATCTGTTAGATAAAATAGAAAGAAAAAAAAACTGTTAAAAAAAAAGAAATGCTTTGTTTCTGCAGTATAAATGGATATTGAACCCACTGATAACAGCATAAAAGCTGTAAAAGCATATATATCTAATTTAATTTGCAGTTAGTTTGTTTCTTTATAATATTGATTGTGCAGACTTCTTTATAAACCATTCCTGGTAGAAGTCAAGGTACAGTACATTTGGGAACATTGATAATACTAAAATCTAATTCAAACACTCAATAGGGAGAGAAGGTTAAATTGTATTACAACGTGATATTTTGAAAAACGTATGCAATACAATTGGTCATAACAAGCAAGAAAATGTCAGAGGTAAATAGAAAATGTTACCTGCACAAGGTAATAAAAATGTTGGAATTAGAAAATAAATATTTTTGTGGGTGTCACAGCGAATTCATAAATCACACTGGTTTATGCTAGGTCATAAAATCATTATTATTATTATCGGTTATTTGTAGAGAGCCAACAGATTCCACCGTGCTATAAACAAAGGCAGAGTACAACAAAACAATTATAGGGATCAAAGGGTAGAGGGCCCTGCCAAGAGTTGCACTGGTGTAGTCAGCTCTTGAGAAGGTGATCTACAAACAGCTGGACTCTTAGGCTTTAGGCTTACATGCTAAGGGGGTTCAGGGGATAGCATTGGAGGAGAGGAACTGGTATAAAGTAAGGTTAGCGTAGGTTGTATGCATCCCTGAACAGTAAAGTCTTTAGGGAGTGCATGAAGCTTTCAAAACTAGGGGAGAGTCTTATAGAGTGAACAGAAAATATGTGTGTGGCAAACAAGTCAGATGTTAACAAACAAATATGCTCAACACAATGTGCTAAAAAACAATACTCTCCTTATTAAAATGATATAAAGATGACCGCTGCCTTCCTTCAGTCTCTCCCCAGGGACTGTACTAACAATAGGCAAATCGAAATGGATGGCGCTGGTCTTGGTGTGTAGTTAATTTTTCTAATAATAGATAGAAATGGACTTGATGTGCAAGTTTAAATCCGACAAAATAATGTGCATTATACTCACTCCTTTAGTAATGTGAATTCAGCTTCTAAGGTGTGTCTTTCTCCAAAGGATAGGAAGGTAAATTTCAAAGGTGATATCAGCTGGGCTAGAAATGGATTAAAAACCCCATCAGCAGTAAAGTAATAACTTTTGTTATAAATCAAGTAGTAACTTACTAATAGTAAGTCCGGCTCGTCACAGGAAAAGAATGATTCCAAATATAAAGGATAAAAATATTTATTTTAGTTCTACGCGTTTCAACGCTCAAGCGTCTTTTTCAAGAGCAGTAAAAACAGGTAAAAAAGTTTGCATAATACTGTGACTCATTGTAGCCGGGTTTATATACAGCTGTATCGATGTTCCAATTTCCTGTGTCCAACAGGAAATTGGACTCACATAAAAGATATACACAAAGGAGTTTATATGAATGTTTAAGCCCAACCTTATTCTTTACATCGCTAAATCTTTTTTATGTCGCTATATCAAAGTTATATAAAATACTTTTGTAGTGTGGTTCGGCATAAACATACAAACAATAAATGATAGCCAATGGTAACGTTCCTTTGAGATTTCATCCAATAAACATACACTGATAAGTTAAATTCCCATTCGAGTATTCCTTTTGTTTTAGTTCCTTTTCAGGTCCGCCATAATGTCACGTGTTTTTTTCTAGCCAATCCGGTATCACTCGAATGTTCTCCGTTAGTTATAGAGTGAGGCAGAGAGTTCCACAAGATGGGAGCCAGTCTGGAGAAGTCCTCTAAATGGGAGTGTGATGAGGTAACAAGAGAGGAGGATAGTAGGAGGTCATGAGCAGAGCAAAGGGGATGGGAGGGAGAGTATCTGGAGACAAGGTCTGAGATATAGGGGGGATCAGTGCAGTTGAGGGCTTTGTATGTCAAAATGAGAATTTTGTGTTTGATCCTAGAGGCAAGAGGAAGCCAGTGAAGGGATTGGCAAAGACGTGCAGCAGATGAAGAGCAACGTGTAAGGAAGATGAGTCTGGCAGATGCATTCATTATGGATTGTAAAGGAGCTAGGCGGCAGGTAGGGAGACCAGAGAGGACAGAGTTGCAGAATTGAGGCGGGAAAGAATGAGAGAGTGGATTAAAATCTTAGTTGCGTCTTGTGTAAGGAAGTGTCTAATTTTAGAGATGTTTTTAAGGTGGAAGTGGCAGGCTTTAGCCAAGGACTGAATGTGAGGAGTGAAAGAAAGATCTGAGTCAAATGTGACCCCGAGACATCGGGCATGCAGGGTAAGGGTAATGATGGAGTTCTCAACAGTTATAGAGAGATTGGGGGTGGAGATTTTGGAAGAAGGGGACAAAAAAATGAGGAGCTCAGTTTTGGAGAGATTTAGCTTGAGGTAGTGAGAGGACATCCAGGAAGAGATGTGAGAAAGACAGTTAGTAACACGGGTTAGCAAGGAAGGAGATGGGTCTGGTGCAGAGAAGTAGATTTGGGTGTTGTAGGCATACAAATTATATTGGAAACCGTGGGACTTTATTAGGGAACCTAATGATGACGTGTAGATTGAGAAGAAAAGGGGACAGAGGACAGAGCCTTGCAGTACTCCGACAGTCTTGAAAAAGGCCTTGAGGAGGCCAAAACGTGTTGACCACAGATGGTAAGCATTATTTCATTTTTATATACAATCCTGTACCATCTACACTATTTTGTGCTGTTTTTATATTTTCATGACATTGACTAGTTTAATATCAAGACATCATATTGGATGTGTAGATCAAATCCCAAAGGTTCTCACCATCAGGAATAGAAATTCCAGTTCACCCACTTAGAGACACCTAAGTACCGTTGGCTGGACTCTCACCACCAGGAACCATAGGAATCCCATCACCAAGATATTAAGGTTCTTCAATTTCGTACACACTGTTGTTCATTGAGGCTAAGTGCAGGCCACTAGTCTATTGGATTATAAATATACGGCTTTGTTCTTTTTTCACCTTTTCTGTGCACAATTTTTCACCATTTTTCAAATTTTTCACATTTTTTACAATTTTTAATTTTTTAATTTTTTAGTGTTGCATCATTTTTGCATTTTTTCTGCATTGTTGCCCATTTATGTTTTATTTTCTATTTCTATGTAAAAATTTTTTTGAATTTTTCAATTTTTTGATGTCCATTGTGTAACACCAAAGTCTTCCTATATAACATTTATCTTAGGGTTGCTCACAAAACCTAGTCCTTTAATACCTCATACTATCATCTTATTTCTGCAAGTTAACACTCGCAAGGTACCCAGTACAAGTCTTCACTCCATCATTTGGAGTCACAATTAAACATTACAGATTTGATGTATGTAGAATTTTATAGATTTTATTCATTTTTCCATTGGAATCCACATTTTATTGTATTTGAATTTATGACTGAGAATTTGTAGGCTTATAATTAAACTCACTTTTATCATATTACTATCTCCTTTGACACCTAGCCCATTTTGAGGGGCTTTGATCACAACACATCCCTGATTCCCCGCTTTAGGCTAGCTGGTCAGCCATTGTTCAGAACATTAGGTGTGCCTTGTCATTTGGCACTATATCCTTACTAACACACAATAGTGTGCAGATTGACAGGGAATCTATTCCTGTACCGAAAGAGAGTTGCAGGAGAGGAAAAGACACCAGATTGCAGTGAATAGTGTGCAGATTGACAGGGAATCTATTAACATACCGAAAGAGAGTTGCAGGAGAGGAAAAGACACCAGATTGCAGTTAATAGTGTGTAGATTGACAGCGAATATATTCACGTACCGAGAGAGAGTTGCAGGAGAGGAAAATACACCAGATTGCAAAGAATAGTGTGCAGATTGACAGGGAATCTATTCACATACCGAAAGAGAGTTGCAGGAGAGGAAAAGACACCAGAGTGCAGTGAATAGTGTGCAGATTGACAGGGAATCTATTCAAGTACTGAGAGTTGCAGGAGAGGAAAAGAAACCAGAGTGCAGTGAATAGTGTGAAGATTGACAGGGAATCTATTCACATACCGAAAGAGAGTTGCAGGAGAGAAAAAGACACCAGATTGCAGTGAATAGTGTGCAGATTGACAGGGAATCTATTCACGCACCGAAAGAGAGTTGCAGGAGAGGAAAAGACACCAGATTGCAGTAAATAGTGTGCAGATTGACAGTTAATCTATTCACGTACCGAAATAGAGTTGCAGGAGAGGAAAAGACACCAGATTGCATTGAATAGTGTGCAGATTGACAGGGAATCTATTCACATACCGAAAGAGAGTTGCAGGAGAAGAAAAGACACCAGAGTGCAGTGAATAGTGTGCAGAATGACAGAGAATCTATTCAAATACCGAAAGAGAGTAGCAGGAGAGGAAAAGACACCAGATTGCAGTGAATAGTGTGCAGATTGATAGGGAATCTATTCATGTACTGAAAGAGAGTTGCATGAGAGGAAAAGCACCAGATTGCAGTGAATAGTGTGCAGATTAACATGGAATCTATTCAAGTACTGAAAGAGAGTTCCAGGAGAGAAAAATACACCAGATTGAAGTAAATAGTGTGCAGATTGACAGGGAATCTATTCATATACAGAAAGAGAGTTGAAGGAAAGAAAACAACACCAGATTGCAGTGAATAGTTTGAAGATTGATAGGGAATCTATTCAAGTACTGAAAGAGAGTTGCAGGAGAGGCAAAGTCACCAGATTGCAGTAAATAGTGTGTAGATTGACAGGGAATCTATTCACGTACAGAAAGAGAGTTGCAGGAGAGGAAACAACACCAGATTGCAGTGAATAGTGTGCAAATTGACAGGGAATCTATTCACATACCGAAAGAGAGTTGCAGGAGAGGAAAATACACCAGATTGCAGTAAATAGTGTGCAGATTGACAGGGAATCTATTTATGTACAGAAAGAGAGTTGCAGGAGAGGAAACAACACCAGATTGCAGTGAATAGTGTGCAGATTTACAGGGAATCTATTCACATACTGAAAGAGAGTTGCAGGAGAGGAAAAGACAACCAATTGCAGTGAATAGTGTGCAGATTTACAGGGAATCTATTCACGTACTGAAAGAGAGATGCAGGAGAGGAAAAGACACCAGATTGCAGTGAATAGTGTGCAGATTAACAGGGAATCTATTCACGTACCAAAAGAGAGTTGCAGGAGAGGAAAAGACACCAGATTTCACTGAATAGTTTGCAGATTGACAGGGAATCTATTCATGTAACGAAAGAGAGTTGCAGGAGAGGAAAATACACCAGTGCAGTGAATAGTGTGCCGATTGACAGGGAATATATTCACATATTGAAAGAGAGTTGCAGGAGAGGAAAAGACACCAGATTGCAGTAAATAGTGTGCAGATTGACAGGGAATCTATTCACATACCGAAAGAGAGTTGCAGGAGAGGAAAAGACACCAGATTGCAGGGAATAGTGTGCAGATTTACGGGAATCTATTCACGTACTGAAAGAGAGATGCAGGAGAGGAAAAGACACCAGATTGCAGTGAATAGGTTGCAGATTAACAGGGAATCTATTCACGTTCCGAAAGAGAGTTGCAGGAGAGGAAAATACACCAGTGCAGTGAATAGTGTGCCGATTGACAGGGAATATATTCACATATTGAAAGAGAGTTGCAGGAGAGGAAAAGACACCAGATTGCAGTAAATAGTGTGCAGATTGACAGGGAATCTATTCACATACCGAAAGAGAGTTGCAGGAGAGGAAAAGACACCAGATTGCAGGGAATAGTGTGCAGATTTACGGGAATCTATTCACGTACTGAAAGAGAGATGCAGGAGAGGAAAAGACACCAGATTGCAGTGAATAGTGTGTAGATTGACGGCGAATATATTCACGTACCAAGAGAGAGTTGCAGGAGTGGAAAATACACCAGATTGCAGTGAATAGTGGGCAGATTGACAGGGAATCTATTCACGTACCGAAAGAGAGTTGCAGGAGAGGAAAAGACACCAGATTGCAGTAAAAATTGTGCAGATTTACAGGGAATCTATTCACGTACAGAATGAGAGTTGCAGGAGAGGAAAAGACACCAGATTGCAGTGAATAGTGTGCAGATTGACAGGGAATCTATTCACGTACCGAAAGAGAGTTGCAGGAGAGGAAAAGACACCAGAGTGCAGTGAATAGTGTGCAGATTGACAGGGAATCTATTCAAGTACTGAGAGTTGCAGGAGAGGAAAAGAAACCAGAGTGCAGTGAATAGTGTGAAGATTGACAGGGAATCTATTCACATACCGAAAGAGAGTTGCAGGAGAGGAAAAGACACCAGATTGCAGTAAATAGTGTGCAGATTGACAGGGAATCTATTCACGTACCGAAAGAGAGTTGCAGGAGAGGAAAAGACACCAGATTGCATTGAATAGTGTGCAGATTGACAGGGAATCTATTCACATACCGAAAGAGAGTTGCAGGAGAAGAAAAGACACCAGAGTGCAGTGAATAGTGTGCAGAATGACAGGGAATCTATTCAAGTACCGAAAGAGAGTTGCAGGAGAGAAAAAGATACCAGATTGCAGTGAATAGTGTGCAGATTGACAGGGAATCTATTCACGCACCGAAAGAGAGTTGCAGGAGAGGAAAAGACACCAGATTGCAGTAAATCGTGTGCAGATTGACAGGGAATCTATTCACATACCGAAAGAGAGTTGCAGGAGAGGAAAAGACACCAGATTGCAGTAAATCGTGTTTAGATTGACAAGGAATCTATTCACGTACCAAAAGAGAGTTGCAGGAGAGGAAAAGACACCAGATTGCATTGAATAGTGTGCAGATTGACAGGGAATCTATTCACATACCGAAAGAGAGTTGCAGGAGAAGAAAAGACACCAGAGTGCAGTGAATAGTGTGCAGAATGACAGGGAATCTATTCAAGTACCGAAAGAGAGTAGCAGGAGAGGAAAAGACACCAGATTGCAGTGAATAGTGTGCAGATTGACAGGGAATCTATTCATGTACTGAAAGAGAGTTGCAGGAGAGGAAAAGCACCAGATTGCAGTGAATAGTGTGCAGATTAAAAGGGAATCTATTCACGTACTGAAAGAGAGTTCCAGGAGAGAAAAAGACACCAGATTGAAGTAAATAGTGTGCAGATTGACAGGGAATCTATTCACGTACAGAAAGAGAGTTGCAGGAAAGGAAACAACACCAGATTGCAGTGAATAGTGTGCAAATTGATAGGGAATCTATTCAAGTACTGAAAGAGAGTTGCAGGAGAGGAAAAGACACCAGATTGCAGGGAATAGTGTGCAGATTGACAGGGAATCTATTCACGTACAGAAAGAGAGTTGCAGGAGAGGAATCAACACCAGATTGCAGTGAATAGTGTGCAAATTGACAGGGAATCTATTAACATACCGAAAGAGAGTTGCAGGAGAGGAAAATACACCAGATTGCAGTAAATAGTGTGCAGATTGACAGGGAATCTATTCATGTACAGAAAGAGAGATGCAGGAGAGGAAACAACACCAGATTGCAGTGAATAGTGTGCAGATTGACAGGGAATCTATTCACATACTGAAAGAAAGTTGCAGGAGAGGAAAAGACAACCGATTGCAGTGAATAGTGTGCAGATTTACGGGAATCTATTCACGTACTGAAAGAGAGATGCAGGAGAGGAAAAGACACCAGATCGCAGTGAATAGTGTGCAGATTAACAGGGAATCTATTCACGTTTCGAAAGAGAGTTGCAGGAGAGGAAAAGACACTAGATTTCACTGAATAGTGTGCAGATTGACAGGGAATCTATTCATGTAACGAAAGAGAGTTGCAGGAGAGGAAAATACACCAGTGCAGTGAATAGTGTGCCGATTGACAGGGAATATATTCACATACAAAAAAAGAGAGTTGCAGGAGAGGAAAAGACACCAGATTGCAGGGAATAGTGTGAAGATTGACAGGGAATCTATTCATGTACTGAAAGAGAGTTGCAGGAGAGGAAAAGACAACAGATTGCTGTGAATAGTGTGCAGATTGACAGGGAATCTATTCATGTACTGAAAGACAGTTTCAGGAGAGGAAAAGACAACAGATTGCTGTGAATAGTGTGCAGATTGACAGGGAATCTATTCACATACCGAAGGAGAATTGCAGGAGAGGAAAAGACACCAGATTGAATTGAATAGTGTGCAGATTGACAGGGAATCTATTCACGTACCTGAAAGAAGAAGAGAGAGAGAGAGAGAGAGTTACCTTGATGTAGTCTGCATTTCTTCAGCAGATGTCAATAGGCAGCATTTTATCTTAATAAGCAGCACTGTGGTGAGTACTGAATATAATTATTGTATAATTCTACAGGGAGTACAGAATTATTAGGCAAGTTGTATTTTTGAGGATTAATTTTATTATTGAACAACAACCATGTTCTCAATGAACCCAAAAAACTCATTAATATCAAAGCTGAATAGTTTTGGAAGTAGTTTTTAGTTTGTTTTTAGTTATAGCTATTTTAGGGGGATATCTGTGTGTGCAGGTGACTATTACTGTGTATAATTATTAGGCAACTTAACAAAAAACAAATATATACCCATTTCAATTTTTTTTTTTTTACCAGTGAAACCAATATAACATCTCAACATTCACAAATATACATTTCTGACATTCAAAAACAAAACAAAAACAAATCAGTGACCAATATAGCCACCTTTCTTTGCAAGGACACTCAAAAGCCTGCCATCCATGGATTCTGTTAGTGTTTTGATCTGTTCACCATTAACATTGCGTGCAGCAGCAACCACAGCCTCCCAGACACTGTTCAGAGAGGTGTACTGTTTTCCCTCCTTGTAAATCTCACATTTGATGATGGACCACAGGTTCTCAATGGGGTTCAGATCAGGTGAACAAGGAGGCCATATCATTAGATTTTCTTCTTTTATACCCTTTCTTGCCAGCCACACTGTGGAGTACTTGGACGCGTGTGATGGAGCATTGTCCTGCATGAAAATCATGTTTTTCTTGAAGGATGCAGACTTCTTCCTGTACCACTGCTTGAAGAAGGTGTCTTCCAGAAACTGGCAGTAGGACTGGGGGTTGAGCTTGACTCCATCCTCAACCCGAAAAGGCCCCACAAGCTCATCTTTGATGATACCAGCCCAAACCAGTACTCCACCTCCATCTTGCTGGCGTCTGAGTCGGACTGGAGCTCTCTGCCCTTTACCAATCAAGCCACGGGCCCATCCATCTGGCCCATCAAGACTCACTCTCATTTCATCAGTCCATAAAACCTTAGAAAAATCAGTCTTGAGATATTTCTTGGCCCAGTCTTGACGTTTCAGCTTGTGTGTCTTGTTCAGTGGTGGTCGTCTTTCAGCCTTTCTTACCTTGGCCATGTCTCTGAGTATTGCACACCTTGTGCTTTTGGGCACTCCAGTGATGTTGCAGCTCTGAAATATGGCCAAACTGGTGGCAAGTGGCATCTTGGCAGCTGCACGCTTGACTTTTCTCAGTTCATGGGCAGTTATTTTGCGCCTTGGTTTTTCCACACGCTTCTTGCGACCCTGTTGACTATTTTGAATGAAACGCTTGATTGTTCGATGATCACGCTTCAGAAGCTTTGCAATTTTAAGAGTGCTGCATCCCTCTGTAAGATATCTCACTATTTTTGACTTTTCTGAGCCTGTCAAGTCCTTCTTTTGACCCATTTTGCCAAAGGAAAGGAAGTTGCCTAATAATTATGCACACCTGATATAGGGTGTTGATGTCATTAGACCACACCCCTTCTCATTACAGAGATGCACATCACCTAATATGCTTAATTGGTAGTAGGCTTTCGAGCTTATACAGCTTGGAGTAAGACAACATGCATAAAGAGGATAATGTGGTCAAAATACTCATTTGCCTAATAATTCTGCACTCCCTGTATTGTTAATGTACATTGTAACAATTTGAACATATGCTATTGTTACAATGTACACTGTCCAGGAAATGCACCTCTGTGCAATGCACCTCCCAAACTAGCATTATTAACCCCTTAATAACTGCAAAGTAACCTGTTTGTCGCTGGTCGTTAAGGGTTCGTCTGGTTGTAATAGCGCTATTAAAAAACACCCCCCCATAAAAAGACTAATGATGTACAGTGTACATTCCTGGTCATTAAATGACTACTCAATGCAGTAAAATTACATAAATAACAAGTGCCTATTAAAAAGACAATGATTTAACAACTAGGGGGATATTTATCAAAGGTTTGTCGGACCTGATCTGACAGTGCGGATCAGGTCTGACAGACCTCGCTGAATGCGGACAGCAATACACTCTCTGTATTCAGCATTGCACCAGCAGCTCTTGTGAGCTGCTGGTTCCACGCCGCACCTTGCAGACTCGCGGCCAATCGGCCGGCTAGCAGGGGGTTGTCAATCAACCCAATCATACTCAATCGGGTTGAATTCCGGTGATCTCTCTCTGCCTGATCAGAACAGACGGACAGGTTATGGAGTAGCAGTCTTTAGACCACTGCTTCATAACTGCTGTTTCTGGCGAGTCTGAAGACTCGTCAGAAACACGGGCCCTCAAGCTCCATTCGAAGCTTGATAAATGGGCCTCCATATCTGAATTTCAAAAAAAGCAGTAGATTTTTTTTTCTGATAAATTATTTTTTATTCCATTTTCTGGCACCTTTTATCATGTGACAGAAATCAGCGATTCATAGACCAGTATACATATCCCCTGTGAGCTTGTGCACATGCTCAGTAGGATCTTGTTACACAGAAAGTGTGTACATAAGACTGAGCAAAATTTGATATTAGAAGTAAATTGGAAAGTGTCTTAAAACTGCATGGGCACGATCACATATATGGCTCAGGTTTCGGCGCAAGCGTGGGAACCTGCGCCGGCCGTAATTTCACCTCGCACATTGGGGCATTAATATACTGCGCCGTTAGATGCTAAACTGGCGTAAGTAGGACAAACTGCCGATCTTCTGAAATGTGCGCAAATACACATTTCAGTCGTCGTAAGTAACTTACGCCAGTATTTTTTCCACGGAAAGTGTCAATAAAGAGTAGTTTTATGCAAATTAGGCTAACACTCGTAAAAATGAACCGCAATTTCAAATATAAATGCGACACGTAATTACGCTATTCAAAATTCATATATAAACTCATGTGTTTTAAGGCTGCAGGTGAGAGGTTGTGTTGTCTGTGATTGGTTTGACACAATTGCAAAGAGACAGCCTTCAAGAAGGTCTTAGAAATTATAATATGAGCCATCCTAGGTTTAGCTTTCAATTAAGAATACCAAGAAAACAAAGCAATTGTTAGAATTAAATCTGAAAGTAGTTTGAAATAACATGCCCTATTTAAAACAAGAGGGTTTTCTGTGGACTTGACTGTCCCTTTATATATTTTGGCATCAATGCCAAGCTGTGTTAACATTAGAATAACTTACACTCCAGTGGGTTCTGAAGAGATGAAGGTAATACAATTATGATTTCCCATTGTTCTTTCCTCCAAGTATTGTTGATTGTTTTGAGAACAAATTTAAAGTAAATAAGCAAGTATATGTCCACAATGTGATAAAGTACCAACAAGCTCAATCCATTTGATTATGTTGTGGCTTCAAACTATTTCAAATACACAAATAAACTTTAAAAAAACAATGTCATAGTATACTGTCCCTTTAACCTTGAGATGCTGCTTAAATGTATGTGTTTGTTAAGGCTTCCAGGGGAGTTACGTTGCTTTTTTAGTCAGTGCAAGGGTTGCTGCGCCTGCAATATGTGTCGAGATGAGAATGGAGTAGATTTTCTGAATTCGGTGCGCGTAAGTCCTTAGGCTGCATATTGGATACCAAATTGCGTGGCTGTTCTACGTTAGTCTATGGGGATAAAAATTACGGCTGAAGGGAGAAATATACACTTGTAACTTATATACTACACCGTATATGTAATACCAAAATCGCAAAAAATCCAGCAGCGGAGGATTTTGCGGACGACGCTGTATATGTAATGGAGGCCCATGTTCTTTCTGAATCGCAGAAGTTTATTTTGACTTGAGTGTCCCTTTAAGGGGTTAAAATAAAACTAAAAGCAATGGCTGTAGAAAAGAAGATATTACCATTAGGTTATAGGGTAAATCCAGCCGAAAATGTGTATCAGGGTTTTTCAATTGTGAATAAAATATTTTTTAAAATACTGCATATCCCTTAGGAGAGAATTTCTACCAAACCCCTTCTTGTATGTGTTTGCTATGTAACAAAGTGTTAGTGTGTGTCCCTACTCAGTTTTGTAATCTATGTGCTTTGTCTATGTCTATAGCTAGACAGGGTCATGCAGCATTGCATTTGTAGCAGGGTTGTCAAGGATTTGTTACCCACCGGGGTCATCCCCAGACAGTTCTACAATCTTGCCTACTAATATGAAACAATACATTCACTCTGCAATTTCACAACTGACAGCTTTCATGCCTCCACAGTTAAACATAAATGCCTGCAAATGACAGAAAGAACCCTTTGCAGGCCTGGGCTCATTTGGGACATCCCTAACGAGCGACCTGTATTTGTACCATGCACCTTTAGGAGTACAATTGAATAAGAATCTTCCTCGTTAGCGGACGATTATTCAGAAACCCAGGACCCCACAAATTGGAACATATACACACTGTATTGCAAGAAGTTTTTACTTTACTTGCAGATTGAGGACCCTCCACCTGCAGACAAACAATCTTTGCAAAAGATTGACAAGTTATTTAATGCAGCCACAAAAAAGCTATCTACCTTCCAAGTTCCTGATGCAGTTTCTGAGCAAATTAGCAAGGCATGGAACACACCAGACATTCTCTTTGTTCGTTCACCAAATTAAAAAACATGTTCCCTTTACCCTCTGAAACGTTTTGAGTTATGGTAAACTATTCCAAAGGTGGTCAGTTATATGTCCACTTTGGCTAGGTGGACTACAATTCCTTTAGAGGACAGAACACTTTAAGGTTTCCTTAGGAGATACTTTCAGCTTGTAGGCTATATACTGTATGTCATCCAGCTGTTAGTATAGCATGTGTATCTGCAGATACTGAGTATGGTGTGACAACATCTCTGGTTATTTAGTTTGATTGATGTCTTTCCTTCTTTTGCTTTACTATCCTGGACAATAGCTAGGATAAAACAGCAAAGTGCCTCATGGATTGTAATTGCTCTAGCATGGCCTTCTAGCGCTTATTACACAGTACCTATATCCTCCAGCCAGCCTTAGCATCTTCTTCTAAAGAAAGGACATGACCTTGTCTCTCAAGGTCCCTTCTTCTATCAAAACTTTAAATCTCTAAATTTGATGGCATGACAATTGAAAGATTGATTTTGTTGTTGGAAGTGTTAGACACTTTGATTCATGCCAGAAAGTCTGTCACAAGAAGTATTATTCACAAAATCTGGAAAAAGTTTCTTTGCTGATTGGAGTTTAAGAATTACATTTGGAGCTCTTTCAAAATTCCTCAAACTCTTACATTTTTGCCGGATAGTAAAAATAAAAGTTTATCAGCCACTTCACTTCAAAGCCAAAATACTTCCCTTTTCAGTCTTGTATCTCAAGAAGATTTCGAGAACCTTGTGAATCTCCTTGACTATTTTTTTCAGGCGGATGAAGCAGTTTTAAGAACAACTCTATTCCTTCCTAAGGTTGTTTCTTCTTAGAATCAGTCAGGAAATTCTAGTCACATCTCTTTGGACTTGAACCATCATAAAATTAATTGATTTATCAGGTAATCATTAATTCCCCCCCCCCCCCCCCCCCCACACACACACAAGGTTTCTAACAGGTACCTGTTTTTGAATATTATAATAGTAGTGAATGGGGACTGAGACTGCTTTGGTATTAAAAGTCCCTGGCAAATGTATATTTTTGGAGATGGATATATAACTTCACTAATTGTTGGGATGTTATTAGCCTACCATATTTGCCATATCTGAGATATCCCAGTTTTGATATAGTATGTAAACTATGGTCCTTTACTAGTAATATTAATGGCAAGGGTGCAAGTACTCGTGATGGTATTAAATTATTTATTTATTAAAATCCATTATATTTTGATATTATTTATTTTCTAAATCTAAGCTACCACTATTTTCAATACCCCTTTGTCTCTTTCACAAGCTCCCCTATTTCCTTTCTACCTGTGACATTATTTCATCCTGCTTTTTACTCTGTCACTATCTTTCCTTATGAATCTTTCCCTGCCACTGTCTCTCCAACTTATTTTGGTCCATCTCTCTGTGGGTTGTATTACATTTTTAGCTTGTGAGCTGTTTATCTCACTATGTCAAATTACAATTAAGTGTGTAAAGGAGAAGCCCTTACTACAATAGGGTATATAACAAATTAAAAATCACATGAAATGAAAACATGAAAAAGTAAAATAAAAAGCATTAAAAATTGCAACAAATTGTTTAGCAAAAAAATCTTAGTTCACAAAAAATAATGCAATTTTAATTGAAAAAACAGGAAATACCTATTGAATGCAAACTGTAGAAACTGAAATACCAGACATTCTCTTTGTTCTTTCACCAAATTAAAAAAACACGTTCCCTTTACCCTCTGAAGCTTTTTGAGGTATGGTAAACTATTCCAAAGGTGGTCAGTAATATTTCCACTTTGGCTAGCTGGACTACCATTCCTTTAGAGGACAGAACACTTTAAGGTTTCCTTAGGAGATCCTTTCAGCTTGTAGGCTATATACTACATGTCATCCAGCTGTTAGTATAGCATGTGTATCTGAAGATACTGAGTATGGTGTGACAACATCTCTGGCTATTCAGTTTGATTGACGTCTTTCCTTCTTTTGCTTTACTATCCCGGACAATAGCTAGGATAAAACAGCAAAGTGCCTCATGGATTGTAATTGCTCCAGCATGGCCTTGTAGGGCTTATTACGCAGATCTGGTACCTATATCTTCCAGCCAGCCTTAGCATCTTCTTCTAAAGAAAGGACAGGACCTTGTCTCTCAAGGTCCTTTCTTCTATCAAAACTTTAAATCTCTAAATTTGATGGCATGACAATCGAAAGACTGATTTTGTTGTTGGAATGTTAGACACTTTGATTCATGTCAGAAAGTCTGTCACAAGTAGTGATGTCCCGAACTGTTTGCCCGCGAATGGTTCACAGCGAACATAGCTTGTTTGCGTTTGCGTTTGTGGGCGAACGCATGGCGATGTTTAATCCGCCCCTATGTGTCATTATAGAGGAAACTTTGACCCTGTATGTCACAGCCGTCTGACACATTAGAGCCAATCAACATCAGACACTCCCTCACAGACCCTCCCAGCTACTCGGAATCCGCCATTTTAGACTCATAACGACCTTGCTTTCTTAATGAGAGGACGGGTTGTGTTTTTACTCCTGACATTAATAGGAAAAACATAGCTAGGCTAGTGTATTTAGTGTCCACTACAGTCCAGAAGGACTCCACTCATCTCTGCTGCAAGCACAGCACCCCAAAAAGCCCTTTTTATGGCTATATTTCATGCCTTTTTTTTTTTTTTTGTATTTTTTTTATTAGCATTTGCCTGTGTGTTTAAGGCTCACAGCATATGCTGTGATTACTGCCACCACTGATATCTCCCTAACAACATTAGTTTAAATTTAACTAACCAAACATTTTATTGCTAGTGTATTTTATTTTATTTGCTAGTGTAATTTGTTTTCATTTTCTATCAGGCCTGTGTCACACAGCATATACTCTGGTTCATTGCTCTGTGCCAGCCACCAGTGTTAATATCTGTTTATAACATTATTTTAAATTTAAATTTTTTTATTTAAATCATTTTTCTAGTGTAATCTAATTACATTTACTATCAGGCCTGTGTCTGTCAGGCTCACTCAGCATTAATATACCTCATTTTTTTTTCAGTCTTTTGGTTAATTGGTCTGTGCCAGGCAGCCAACCACCACTCATATCTTCTTCACCTTAATGTGTAATCTTATACAGTTTTCTATCAGGCCTGTGTGTTTTGCTGACATACAGAGCCTACTGTGTTTACTTGCTGCCCTCCCTAGTCTATGAGCCATGACTCATATGTGTTTAACCTTTTTTTTAATTCCCCCCCCCCCAAAAAAAAAATAATTTAAATAATTTTTCTAGTGTAATCTAATAGTATTTTCTATCAGGCGTGCGTGTATCTGACTTACAGAGCCTACTGTTTTTAATAGCTGCCCTTCCAAGGCTATCAGCCACGACTCATATGTATGTGCTTAACCTTTTTCTTTAAATTCCCCAAAAAAAGTCTTTAAATCATTATGCTAGTGTAATCTAATTTTATTTTCTATCAGGCCTGTGTCTAACTCTCTATCTGACTTACACAGCATACTGTTGTTAATTGCTGCCCTATGTAGCAGCCAGCCAGTGCGACCACTCATATGTGCAGTGCACTTCTTAACATAATTTTAATATTGAAATCTAAAATTTTAAAATATTTTGCTAATCTAACTTAATTTTCTATCAGGCCTGTGTTTTTGTCACTTACACAGCATACTGTGTTAAATTGCTGCCCTACCTACCATCCACGACTCATATCTGCCAGCCTGTGTGCCAGGCCCAACTAGCCAATTAGTGGCACCAATCATAATTCTTATAACAGTATCAAAAAAATTAAAAATCATAATTTTTTGTACTTCAAATATTCAGTCTACTAGTGCCATTGAATTGCAGTTTCCTCCTGCCTGGCAGCCTGTGTGCCAGGCACAATCTAGCCAATTAGTGCCGCCAATCCTAGTTGTTGTAAAAGTATTGTTAATCTTTAAAATTCCAAATTGATCGCTTGTGATTCCTCAGTTTGCTCGTGCCATTGAATTGCACTTTCCTACTGCCTGCCAGCGTGTTTTCCAGGCCCAACTAGCCAATTAGTGGAACCAATCATAATTCTTGTAACAGTATATAAAAAAATAAAAATCATAATTTTTTTGGACTGCAAATATTCTGTCTCCTAGTGCCATTGAATTGCATTTACCTCCTGCCTGCCAGCCTTTTGTGCCAGGCCGTCTTGCCAAGTATTTACACCAATCATAATTTTTGTCACAGTATAGTTACTAATTAAAATTAAAAAAATTTTGATTGTTGATCTTAATCCTCAGTTTGCTCGTGCTATTGAATTGCACTTTTCTACTCCCTTCCAAGCCTGTGTGGCAGGCCTACTTTCAAAATATTTACACCAATCATATTTGTTGTCACAGTATTCTTAATAATTAAAAAATAAAAATTTTGGTAATAGTTGTTCTGAATCCTCAGTTTGCTGGTGCCATTGAATTGCACTTTCCTCCTGCCTTGCAGCCTGCTGTGTGCCAGGCCCACCTAGCCAATTATAGCCAGCAATCATATTTCTTTTAACAGTATTGCAAAAATTGTCAGTCATCACTGTTTTGACTGTCAGTATTCAGTCTCCTAGTGTCCTTGAATTGCATTTACCTCCTGCCTGCCAGCCTTTTGTGCCAGGCCGTCTTGCCAACTATTTACGCCAATCATAATTGTTGTCACAGTATAGTTACTAATTAAAATTAAACATTTTTTGATTGTTGATCTTAATCCTCAGTTTGCTCATGCCATTGAATTGCACTTTTCTACTGCCTTCCAAGTCTGTGTGCCAGGCTGTAATGCCTGATGAAGAAGGAGCAAAAGATCACAACTGCAGACTTGAGAAAAAATGTATTTGTATCACTTTCTTAAACAGGCTATTAAATAGCATAGACTGTATGCCTGAAAGTGAAAGGAAATTAATATTTGTAAATAAAGTAATGTATAAATTCAATAGCTGTCTCTGTTATCAAATTTGGTAAATAACAGGAAGCAGAACAAAAGGCTTCAGGTATACTATATTGTTCAGTACATAAAGTAAAGGAAGTCCCAAATGTGAGAGATAAGTACTGGATGCATAAGAAACTTTAGTATATTTAATATGTGTGGGAGGAGTCAATGTGCTGAGTGACAGCGGCACAAGCGGAGAGATCTGACAAAAGTATCAGACGCTGAGAAACAAACAAATCTTGTGCTTGCAGGTAAGGAGTGAGAGGAAAACAGTCCCAACTTACTATAGATCGTTGAAATCAGTTCAGCAATGTACCAAGTTAGAATGTTACGCCAATCCTGTTTGTTCAGTTACAGTGAGACTGCCATTTAGTGAGAGAGGCTTGGTTGTGTGTAGCAAAGATTGATATAAAGCAACAAGCAGCAGATAATTTGTAGCTGGTTTCTTAGAGAGGTAACATAGTAGAAACTTGCAGTAGGAAAAACTGGTTCTATTTTGAATGAACAAATTGTAATCTAAAAGAGAGAGCTTGGTATTTAGGCGAGTAGCTGCATTGAGCAGGAGAGCTGTAAACTGCTACAAGGAAAATAACTAAGCACCTGTTTGCACACAGGTGAACACCTAAATAGCCTAAGTCAGCTAACTTGTGAAAACATGGAACAAGTGGAAAATGCGAAGTGGATTCCTTACATATGCCCCCCCTCAAGGAAGCCGATCCTCGGCTTGATGCCTGGGTCTCGTAGGGTAACGTCTGTGGAATCGGGAGAGGAGGCGAGGTGCATTAATCAGGTTATGTGGCTCCCAAGTATCCTCATCAGGAGAGTAACCCTTCCACCTTACGAGGTATTGCAATTCCCCATTGCAAATTCTGGAGTCAAGGAGGTCTTGGACTTCAAAGACATCAGAATCCAAGGGTAGAGCTGGAGGAGGGAGAACGATGGAAGTAGAGCTAGTGTTAGTAGCTGGTTTAAGAAGCGAGACATGGAAGGTTGGGTGGATAGGTATTGAAGGAGGTAGGTCCAGAGTGACTGCGTTAACATTGATGACACGAGTAATCGTGAAAGGGCCAATGTACAAACCAGAAAGCTTCTTTGAGGGAACTGGAATTTTTATATTTTTAGTGGAAAGCCACACTCTATCTCTGACTGCATATGCTGGAGCAGGTCTCCTACGTAAGTCATAATACTTCTTTTGAGAGGATTGTGCATTTTGAATGTTTTTCCTTAGAAGATGGAAATTTTCCACAATAGTTCTTAGGAGGTCATCCACTCCAGGTGAATTCACAGGAGTGTCGTCAAGAATCCTAAAGTGTGGATGATATGCATAATTAGCATAAAAGGGAGAGAGATTAGTTGTACTATTGGTAGAGTTGTTGTATGAAAATTCTGCTAAATATAGATATTCAGCCCATTTCTCTTGATGATAGGAGTAGTAACACCGGAGGTACTGTTCGAGCCATTGATTTAGTCTTTCGGTTTGCCCGTTGGTTTGCGGGTGAAATGCTGTACTCAGCCGATGATCAATGTGTAAGTGTTCTGATAGGGATTTCCAAAATTTTGAGGTGAATTGAGTACCTCTATCAGAGGTTATGATACTGGGGAGTCCATGGAGACGAACAACAGTATTAAGAAACAGAAGTGCAGTTTCAGAAGCAGTAGGTACTTTATGGAATGGAATAAAGAGAGCCATTTTAGTGAGAATATCAGTGACTACTAAAATGGTATTGAAACCAGAAATAGTAGGAAGTTCAACAATAAAGTCCATTCCAATGTGAAACCAAGGACGTTCAGGTATGTCAATCGGTAGAAGTTGTCCATAGGGTTTATTTCTGTCCTTTTTAGATGTAATACAGACTGTGCAGTTTTGGATATAATCTTTCACAGTGGTATACATATCTGGCCACCAATAACTTCTAGAAAGGAGATCCTTTGTTTTATTTATACCAGGGTGACCAAGTAGTGGGGGGTCGTGGTGTTGCTTAATCAGATCATTTCTGAGCATATTTGGAACATATATTTTATCTCCATGGAAGTATAAATTATTTTGCAGAGTGAGCTGTCCATATGGGATAGTATTGTCAGAGCGAAGAGGTGTTTGTATTCGTTTGTTAAAAGTTGGTAGGAGACCGAGGAATTTGTGGGCAGGAATAATGCTCGTAGGTTCAGAAGGAAAAGATGGTCTTGGATCTCGTCTGGAGAGGGCATCAGCCTTGCCGTTCTTGGCAGCAGGTCTATATATAATTTGATAATTGAACCTACTAAAATATAAGCTCCAACGAACTTGTCTGCTAGAGAGGGTTTTATTTTTTTGCAGAAACTCTAGATTGCGGTGGTCAGTATAGATGATGACTGGGGATTCCGTACCCTCCAAAAGATGTCTCCAGTTCTCGAATGCCCTTTTAATGGCGAGGAGCTCCTTATCACCAATAGAATAGTTAATCTCTGCAGGAGAAAGGGACTTGGAGTAAAAAGCCACTGGATGGAGTGGTTGGGTTAAAGACTTTCTTTGGGATAGAACAGCGCCAAGTGCATAGTCAGAAGAATCCACTTCGAGCACAAATTGAAGTGCGGGATCTGGGAATCGTAAAATGGGTGCTGAAGTGAATGAATCATTTAATGAATTGAAGGCCTGAGTAGCTGAAGCATTCCATTGGAAGGGAATAGAAGTGCTAGTGAGTCTGGTCAGTGGTTTGGTTTTAAGGGAGAAATTTTTGATAAACTTCCTATAGTAGTTGCTGAAACCCAGGAAACGTTGCAGGTCCTTTCTATTTTTTGGTTGTGGCCAGTCTCTAACTGCGTCGACTTTATTTTCTTGCACCTTAATTCCATGTGGACCAATGGTATAGCCAAGGAAGTCGATTTGAGTAGTATGGAATACGCATTTTTCTAATTTTGCGTAAAGGCGATGTACTTGAAGTCTAGAGAGTATCTAACTCACATGTTTTATATGTTCTTCAAGGCTGTTAGAGTAGATTAAAATGTCATCCAAGTACACTACTACGCAAATGTCAAGAAGGTCGTGGAAAATGTCGTTGACAAAGTATTGGAACGTGGCGGGTGCATTCGTTAGGCCAAAGGGCATCACTAGGTATTCAAAGAGACCATAGCGGGTCCGAAACGCAGTGAGCCACTCGTCACCTTCTCTAATCCGGACAAGATTATACGCCCCTCTGAGATCCAATTTGGTGAATATAGTTGCATGTTGCAGCCTTTCAATAAGTTCAGGGATAAGTGGCAAGGGGTACCTATTTTTCACTGTGATTTTATTTAATTCTCTGAAATCAATTATAGGGCGTAGAGAGTTGTCCTTGTTCCTAACGAAGAAGAATCCTGAAGCAGCCGGTGAAACAGATGGGCGTATAAAGCCTTTTTTTAGATTTTCATCCAGGTATGTCTTCAAATGGTCCAGCTCTGGTTGGCAGAGTGGATAAAGATGACCAAAAGGTGGAGTGGTGCCAGGCTTAAGTTCGATGGGATAGTCGTAGGACCGATGTGGAGGTAGGCAGTCTGCTTCCTTTTTACTAAACACTTCTGTGAACTTCTGATAGGCAAGGGGTATTTCCGTAGTTTCTGACAATTGTAGTAGGGGAATGTCCCGGAAACAGGATTGTTTACAGAAGGGAGAAGAGAAATGCAACTTCAAAGTATTCCACGAAATGACAGGTTCGTGTAAGCGCAGCCACTGTAACCCCAAAACAATAGGGAAGAGAGGAGAAGAGATAACATCAAATGTGATGTATTCCTGGTGAGATTCATGAGTGGTGACCAGAATGGGAAGCGTGTGATGAGAGATAGGACCTGAGGAAATTTCAGTGCCGTCTACTACCCGAATGGAAACAGGAGACATTTTTTTAATCAGAGGTATTTTATTCTTAGTGACAAGGGAAACATCAATATAGTTTGCTTGAGCTCCAGTGTCAATTATGGCCTCTTCCTTGATGGTCTTGGAATCCCAGTGTAATGAGAGAGGTAAAAGGCAATGAACAGGTTGGTCATGCACAATCATAGAACTCAAATTGTAATATGGCTTACTGTTCTTATTCTTGTGTAGTGTTGAGCAATCTTTGATAGAGTGGGAAGGAGAACCACAATACATGCATAAACCTCTGGATTTGCGTCTGAATCTTTCTTTGGAAGAAAGTGGTCCATGCATGAAACCAATTTCCATTGCCTCAGGGTTGGTAGATCTTGTAGGCTGGGAGACTGGCTGAGGGTTAGTAAGACTCGACCTTTTAGGTGTGGATTCCCCAAATTGCCTTTCTGATCTTCTTTCTCTCAACCTGCGGTCTATTTGCATGGAGAGTCAGATTAGGGCTTCCAGGGAATCTGGAAGTTCAGTTCGAGCCAGCTCATCCTTTACATTATCAGACAGGCCCAGACAAAACTGGTTCCTTAACGCAATGGAGTTCCATTGGCTATCTATAGCATATAGCTTAAACTCTGTAATGTATGATTCAACAGGCCGATTGCGTTGTTTCAATTTTCTGAGTTTACCTTCTGCTGTAAGCTGTAGATTGGAGTCAGAATATAATTCATCCATTACAGCAAGAAATGACTGTAAAGAAGATAATAATGGGCTATTGGATTCGAATAGGGTATCAGCCCAAATGCGGGGTTCGCCGCGTAAATAAGTGATCATGGTAAGTACCTTCACTCTATCATTTGGATATGTGTGAGGCCTTAAATTGAAAGTTAGAAGGCAAGCATCCCTATACTGGCGGTATAGAGATCTATCGCCATTGAAGATATCCGGGGGAGAGATATGAGGTTCAACAGTTGATTCAGTTCCTTGTTGTTTAGCTGGAGCAATGTCCTTGATAACTTTTCTTAAAGTTTCATTTTCAACCCTCAACTCCCTCAAACCATTAGTGAGTTTGTCAACCCTTTGGGAAAGGTTATAGACTAAATTAGGAAGGTCTGCTGGATCCATATGAGAGGCTTAGTTATTATGTAATGCCTGATGAAGAAGGAGCAAAAGATCACAACTGCAGACTTGAGAAAAAATGTATTTGTATCACTTTCTTAAACAGGCTATTAAATAGCATAGACTGTATGCCTGAAAGTGAAAGGAAATTAATATTTGTAAATAAAGTAATGTATAAATTCAATAGCTGTCTCTGTTATCAAATTTGGTAAATAACAGGAAGCAGAACAAAAGGCTTCAGGTATACTATATTGTTCAGTACATAAAGTAAAGGAAGTCCCAAATGTGAGAGATAAGTACTGGATGCATAAGAAACTTTAGTATATTTAATATGTGTGGGAGGAGTCAATGTGCTGAGTGACAGCGGCACAAGCGGAGAGATCTGACAAAAGTATCAGACGCTGAGAAACAAACAAATCTTGTGCTTGCAGGTAAGGAGTGAGAGGAAAACAGTCCCAACTTACTATAGATCGTTGAAATCAGTTCAGCAATGTACCAAGTTAGAATGTTACGCCAATCCTGTTTGTTCAGTTACAGTGAGACTGCCATTTAGTGAAAGAGGCTTGGTTGTGTGTAGCAAAGATTGATATAAAGCAACAAGCAGCAGATAATTTGTAGCTGGTTTCTTAGAGAGGTAACATAGTAGAAACTTGCAGTAGGAAAAACTGGTTCTATTTTGAATGAACAATTGTAATCCAAAAGAGAGAGCTTGGTATTTAGGCGAGTAGCTGCATTGAGCAGGAGAGCTGTAAACTGCTACAAGGAAAATAACTAAGCACCTGTTTGCACACAGGTGAACACCTAAATAGCCTAAGTCAGCTGACTTGTGAAAACATGGAACAAGTGGAAAATGCGAAGTGGATTCCTTACACAGGCCTACTTTCAAAATATTTACACCAATCATATTTGTTGTCACAGTATTCTTAATACTTAAAAATTAAAAATTTTGGTAATAGTTGTTCTGAATCCTCAGTTTGCTCATGCCATTGAATTGCACTTTCCTCCTGCCTTGCAGCCTGCTGTGTGCCAGGCCCACCTAGCCAATTATTGCCAGCAATCATATTTCTTTTAACAGTAATGCAAAAATTGTCAATCATCACTGTTTTGACTGTCAGTATTCAGTCTCCTAGTGTCCTTGAATTGCATTTACCTCCTGCCTGCCAGCCTTTTGTGCCAGGCCGTCTTGCCAACTATTTACACCAATGATAATTGTTGTCACAGTATAGTTACTAATTAAAATTAAAAAAAATTTGATTGTTTATCTTAATCCTCAGTTTGCTCGTGCCATTGAATTGCACTTTTCTACTGCCTTCCAAGCCTGTGTGCCAGGCCTACTTTCAAAATATTTACACCAATCATATTTGTTGTCACAGCCAGTCTTAGCATCTTCTTCTAAAGAAAGGACAGGACCTTGTCTCTCAAGATCCTTTCTTCTATCAAAACTTTAAATCTCTAAATTTGATGGCATGACAATCAAAAGACTGATTTTGTTGTCGGAATGTTAGAAACTTTGATTCATGTCAGAAAGTCTGTCACAAGTAGTAATGTCCCGAACTGTTCGCCCGCGAACAGTTCACAGTGAACATAGCTTGTTTGCATTCGCGTTTGTGGGCGAACACATGGCGATGTTTGATCCGCCCCTATGTGTCATTATAGAGGAAATTTTGACCCTGTATGTCACAGCCGTCTGACACATTAGAGCCAATCAACATCAGACACTCCCTCACAGACCCTCCCAGCTACTCGGAATCCGCCATTTTAGACTCAAAACGACCTTGCTTTCTTAATGAGAGGACGTGTTGTGTTTTTGCTCCTCACATTAATAGGAAAAACATAGCTAGGCTAGTGTATTTAGTGTCCACTACAGTCCAGAAGGACTCCACTCATCTCTGCTGCAAGTACAGCACCCCAAAAAGCCCTTTTTAGGGCTATATTTCGTGCCGTTTTTTTTTTTTCGTATTTTTTTTATTAGCATTTGCCTGGCTTTCAGCCTGTGTGTTTAAGGCTCACAGCATATGCTGTGATTACTGCCACCACTGATATCTCCCTAACAACATTAGTTTAAATTTAACTAACCAAAAATGCTAATTATTTTGCTAGTGTAATTTGTTTTCATTTTCTATCAGGCCTGTGTCACACAGCATATACTCTGGTTCATTGCTCTGTGCCAGCCACCAGTGTTAATATCTGTTTATAACATTATTTTAAATTTAAATTTTTTTATTTAAATCATTTTTCTAGTGTAATCTAATTACATTTACTAACAGGCCTGTGTCTGTCAGGCTCACCCAGCATTAATATACCTCATTTTTTTTTTCAGTCTTTTGGTTAATTGGTCTGTGCCAGGCAGCCAACCACCACTCATATCTTCTTCACCTTAATTTAAATATATAAAAAAAAGTTTAAATTTGTTTGATAGTGTAATCTTATACAGTTTTCTATCAGGCCTGTGTGTTTTGCTGACATACAGAGCCTACTGTGTTTACTTGCTGCCCTCCCTAGTCTATGAGCCATGACTCATATGTGTTTAACCTTTTTTTTAATCCCCCCCCAAAAAAATAATAATTTAAATAATTTTTCTAGTGTAATCTAATAGTATTTTCTATCAGGCGTGTGTGTATCTGGCTTACAGAGCCTACTGTTTTTAATAGCTGCCCTTCCAAGGCTATCAGCCACGACTCATATGTATGTGCTTAACCTTTTTCTTTAAATTCCCCAAAATAAGTTTTTAAATCATTATGGTAGTGTAATCTAATTTTATTTTCTATCAGGTCTGTGTCTAACTGTCTATCTAAGTTACACAGCATACTGTTGTTAATTGCTGCCCTACGTAGCAGTCAGCCAGTGCGACCACTCATATGTGCAGTGCACTTCTTAACATAATTTTAATATTAAAATCTAAAATTTTTAAATATTTTGCTAGTGTAATTTAACTTAATTTTCTATCAGGCCTGTGTTTTTGTCACTTACACAGCATACTGTTTTAAATTGCTGCCCTACCTACCATCCACGACTCATATCTGCCAGCCTGTGTGCCAGGCCCAACTAGCCAATTAGTGGCAACAATCATAATTCTTATAACAGTATCAAAAAAAATTAAAAATCATAATTTTTTTTACTTCAAATATTCAGTCTACTAGTGCCATTGAATTGCAGTTTCCTCCTGCCTGGCAGCCTGTGTGCCAGGCACAAACTAGCCAATTAGTGCCACCAATCCTAGTTGTTGTAAAAGTATTGTTAATATTTAAAATTCCAAATTGATCGCTTGTGATTCCTCAGTTTGCTTGTGCCATTGAATTGCACTTTCCTACTGCCTGCCAGTGTGTTTTCCAGGCCCAACTAGCCAATTAGTGGAACCAATCATAATTCTTGTAACAGTATATAAAAAAATAAAAATCATAATTTTTTTGGACTGCAAATATTCAATTTCCTAGTGCCATTGAATTGCATTTACCTCCTGCCTGCCAGCCTTTTGTGCCAGGCCGTCTTGCCAAGTATTTACACCAATCATAATTTTTGTCACAGTATAGTTACTAATTAAAATTAAAAAAATTTTGATTGTTGATCTTTATCCTCAGTTTGCTCGTGCTATTGAATTTCACTTTTCTACTGCCTTCCAAGCCTGTGTGCCAGGCCTACTTGAAAAATATTTACACCAATCATATTTGTTGTCACAGTATTCTTAATAATTAAAAATTAAAATTTTTGGTAATAGTTGTTCTGAATCCTCAGTTTGCTCGTGCCATTGAATTGCACTTTCCTCCTGCCTTGCAGCCTGCTGTGTGCCAGGCCCACCTAGCCAATTATTGCCAGCAATCATATTTCTTTTAACAGTATTGCAAAAATTGTCAATCATCACTGTTTTGACTGTCAGTATTCAGTCTCCTAGTGTCCTTGAATTGCATTTACCTCCTGCCTGCCAGCCTTTTGTGCCAGGCCGTCTTGCCAACTATTTACACCAATCATAATTGTTGTCACAGTATAGTTACTAATTAAAATTAAAAAAAATTGGATTGTTGATCTTAATCCTCAGTTTGCTCGTGCCAATGAATGGCACTTTTCTACTGCCTTCCAAGCCTGTGTGCCAGGCCTAATTTCAAAATATTTACACCAATCATATTTGTTGTCACAGTATTCTTAATAATTAAAAATTAAAATTTTTGGTAATAGTTGTTCTGAATCCTCAGTTTGCTCATGCCATTGAATTGCACTTTCCGTCTGCCTTGCAGCCTGCTGTGTGCCAGGCCCACCTAGCCAATTATTGCCAGCAATCATATTTATTTTAACAGTATTGCAAAAATGGTGAATCATCACTGTTTTGACTGTCAGTATTCAGTCTCCTAGTGTCCTTGAATTGCATTTACCTCCTGTCTGCCAGCCTTTTGTGCCAGGCCGTCTTGCCAACTATTTACACCAATCATAATTGTTGTCACAGTATAGTTACTAATTAAAATTAAAAAAAATTTGATTGTTGATCTTAATCCTCAGTTTGCTCGTGCCATTGAATTGCACTTTTCTACTGCCTTCCAAGCCTGTGTGCCAGGCCTACTTTCAAAATATTTACACCAATCATATTTGTTGTCACAGTATTCTTAATAATTAAAAATTAAAATGTTTGGTAATAGTTGTTCTGAATCCTCAGTTTGCTGGTGCCATTGAATTGCACTTTCCTCCTGCCTTGCAGCCTGCTGTGTGCTAGGCCCATCTAGCCAATTATTGCCAGCAATCATATTTCTTTTAACAGTATTGCAAAAATTGTCAATCATCACTGTTTTGACTATCAGTATTCAGTCTCCTAGTGTCCTTGATTTGCATTTACCTCCTGCCTGCCAGCCTTTTGTGCCAGGCCGTCTTGCCAACTATTTACACCAATCATAATTGTTGTCACAGTATAGTTACTAATTATATATATGTATATTGCATCTATTGATCGATGTAATTCGTATCGATCGAATGTATATTGCATCTATTGAGCTATGTACAGTGTATCGATCATATGTATATTGCATCGATTGAGCTATGTAATCTATGTATCTATCTATCAAATCTATCTATCTCATGGTTGTGCAAGTGGACTGTTTGCAGTTGATTGTGGTGCCTATAACTTGGAGTTTGCTCTGTCACTGTGATGCGGCCGTAACCCTTACACTACCTGATAGATACAACATCATAACTGATGTTTAAAAGCACGTTATTGCAAACAATTTGGGAATGTTAGTTGATTTAGGCCCATTATGGGTTAAAAGCAGACAGACTCTGCATAAAATATGTAATTTTCCATGGGAGTTTTGCCATGGATCCCCCTCCAGCATGCCACAGTCCAGGTGTTAGTACCCTTGAAACAACTTTTCCATCACTATTGTTTCCAGAAAGAGTCCTTGTAGGTTTTAAGGTTCGTCTGCCTATTGAAGTCAATGGCGGTTCGCGACATCACTGGTCACAAGAAGTATTATTCACAGAGGCCTAGATTTAGAGTTTGTCGTTAGCCATGAAAACCAGCGTTAGAGGCTCCTAACGCTGGTTTTAGGCTACCGCCGGTATTTGGAGTCACTCAAAATAGGGTCTAACGCTCACTTTTCAGCCGCAACTTTTCCATACCGCAGATCCCCTTACGTCAATTGCGTATCCTATCTTTTCAATGGGATCTTCCTAACGCCGGTATTTAGAGTCGTTTCTGAAGTGAGCGTTAGAGCTCTAATGACAAAACTCCAGCCGCAGGAAAAAAGCAGGAGTTAAGAGCTTTCTGGGCTAACGCCGGTTCATAAAGCTCTTAACTACTGTACCCTAAAGTACACTAACACCCATAAACTACCTATGCACCCCTAAACTGAGGTCCCCCCACATCGCCGCAACTCGATTAAATTTTTTTAACCCCTAATCTGCCGACCGCCACCTACGTTATACTTATGTACCCCTAATCTGCTGCCCCTAACCCCGCCGACCCCTGTATTATATTTATTAACCCCTAACCTGCCCCCCACAACGTCGCCGCAAGCTACTTACAATAATTAACCCCTAATCTGCCGACCGCAAAGCGCCGCCACCTACGTTATCCTTATGTACCCCTAATCTGCTGCCCCTAACACCGCCGACCCCTATATTATATTTATTAACCCCTAATCTGCCCCCCTCAACGTCGCCGACACCTGCCTACACTTATTAACCCCTAATCTGCCGAGCGGTCCTGAGCGCTACTATAATAAAGTTATTAACCCCTAATCCGCCTCACTAACCCTATCATAAATAGTATTAACCCCTAATCTGCCCTCCCTAACATCGCCGACACCTAACTTCAATTATTAACCCCTAATCTGACAACCGGAGCTCATCGCTACTATAATAAATGATTTAACCCCTAAAGCTAAGTCTAACCCTAACACTAACACCCCCCTAAGTTAAATATAATTTAAATCTAACGAAATTAATTAACTCTTATTAAATAAATTATTCCTATTTAAAGCTAAATACTTGAACTCAAAAAAGTGAATAGCAGCACTCCAATAAACTTTTCAATTCTTTATTGCATATCCAGGAGTACAAACAGATAGCAACGTTTCGGACTACATGTCCTTCATCATGCCATACTAACATCACTTCCTCTCCCTCCTTATATACCCCTAAGGACACACCCACATTCTAGTTAACTCTTTACCAACTACAAATACTACTTAATTACTTCTGCATACGTGGGTATCCTATATTAATAATTACTAAACTAATTCACAATCTACCTATATTTAATAGGAAGGTGAAAAATACACAGATTTTTATGAAAGCATCAATATTAATTACACAGTATTTCATTTAAAGAAAGAATGTATATCAATTACAATTTCCAGTTTCCCATAACATTACTATTTTTCTTTTGTCTTAATTCTTTTTTTCTTTCTTTTTTTCTTTTTTTCATTTTTTCATATATATCACCACACATTCTCAGATTCTGGGTGCCATCAAACTTCGTACACAATACTGATTATTCAAAAAAGAGAAAAAGAGAGACAAACATAAGTATTAGCCATCATATATAATTTTTCTAAAAAAATAGTACCTAAAGAAAAACAGACAGATCATAATCCTTATTCATACCACATGGAACTAAAGAGTTCAAAGTAAAGATCCAAAATGCCTCTCTTTGTTTCAAATGTTATATCCCCAGTAGCGACTCATTTCCTAGAAGCACAACATGGGGTGAGCCAACTTAGATTCCAAATCTTGGAACACATCCCCCCTGGTAGAAGAGGGGGGGATAGGGAACAACATTTGAAACAAAGAGAGGCATTTTGGATCTTTACTTTGAACTCTTTAGTTCCATGTGGTATGAATAAGGATTATGATCTGTCTGTTTTTCTTTAGGTACTATTTTTTTAGAAAAATTATATATGATGGCTAATACTTATGTTTGTCTCTCTTTTTCTCTTTTTTGAATAATCAGTATTGTGTACGAAGTTTGATGGCACCCAGAATCTGAGAATGTGTGGTGATATATATGAAAAAATGAAAAAAAGAAAAAAAGAAAGAAAAAAAGAATTAAGACAAAAGAAAAATAGTAATGTTATGGGAAACTGGAAATTGTAATTGATATACATTCTTTCTTTAAATGAAATACTGTGTAATTAATATTGATGCTTTCATAAAAATCTGTGTATTTTTCACCTTCCTATTAAATATAGGTAGATTGTGAATTAGTTTAGTAATTATTAATATAGGATACCCACGTATGCAGAAGTAATTAAGTAGTATTTGTAGTTGGTAAAGAGTTAACTAGAATGTGGGTGTGTCCTTAGGGGTATATAAGGAGGGAGAGGAAGTGATGTTAGTATGGCATGATGAAGGACATGTAGTCCGAAACGTTGCTATCTGTTTGTACTCCTGGATATGCAATAAAGAATTGAAAAGTTTATTGGAGTGCTGCTATTCACTTTTTTGAGTTCTGGAATTTGAATTCTGGGTCGTGCAGTGCCCAGCGATAGCGTGCACCCATCTTATAACAGTGTGAGCTGGACTTATTGGATTGATTAAAGCTAAATACTTACCTGTAAAATTAATCCTAATATAGCTACAATATAAATTATAATTACATTGTAGCTATTTTAGGATTAATATTTATTTTACAGGCAACTTTGTAATTATTTTAACCAGGTACAATAGCTATTAAATAGTTAAGAACTATTTAATAGTTACCTAGTTAAAATAATAACAAAATTACCTGTAAAATAAGTCCTAACCTAAGTTATAATTAAACCTAACACTACCCTATCAATAAATTAATTAAATAAAATACCTACAATTACCTTCAATAAAACCTAACACTACACTATCAATAAATAAATTAAATACAATTTCTACAAATAACTACAATTACATAAACTAACTAA
Organism: Bombina bombina; assembly: GCF_027579735.1. Lineage (NCBI taxonomy): Eukaryota > Metazoa > Chordata > Amphibia > Anura > Bombinatoridae > Bombina > Bombina bombina. The sequence continues at coordinate 935,327,377 of NC_069501.1, read as the reverse complement.
AGTACAAAAAATAAAAAAGAACTAAGTTACAAAAAATAAAAAAATATTTACAAACATAAGAAAAATATTACAACAATTTTAAACCAATTACACCTACTCTAAGCCCCCTAATAAAATAACAAAGACCCCCAAAATAAAAAAAATGCCCTACCCTATTCTAAATTAATAAATTTAAAAGCTCTTTTACCTTACCAGCCCTGAACAGGGCCCTTTGCGGGGCATGCCCCAAAAAAATCAGCTCTTTTGCCTGTAACAAAAAACATACAATACCCCCCCCCAACATTACAACCCACCACCCACATACCCCTAATCTAACCCAAACCCCCCTTAAATAAACCTAACACTAAGCCCCTGAAGATCTTCCTACCTTGTCTTCACCTCAACAGGTATCACCGATCTGTCCTGGCATCCGGTGCTGAAGAGGTCCAGAAGAGGCTCCAAAGTCTTCCTCCTATCTGGCAAGAAGAGGACATCCGGACCGGCAAACATCTTCATCCAAGCGGCATCTTCGATCTTCTTCCATCCGGTGCGGAGCGGGTCCATGTTGAAGCAGCCGACGCGGATCCATCCTCTTCTTCCGGCGTCTCCCGACGAATGACGGTTCCTTTAAGGGACGTCATCCAAGATGGCGTCCCTCGAATTCCGATTGGCTGATAGAATTCTATCAGCCAATCGGAATTAAGGTAGGAATATTCTGATTGGCTGATGGAATCAGCCAATCAGAATCAAGTTCAATCCGATTGGCTGATCCAATCAGCCAATCAGATTGAGCTCGCATTCTATTGGCTGATCGGAACAGCCAATAGAATGCGAGCTCAATCTGATTGGCTGATTGGATCAGCCAATCGGATTGAACTTGATTCTGATTGGCTGATTGGATCAGCCAATCAGAATATTCCTACCTTAATTCCGATTGGCTGATAGAATCCTATCAGCCAATCGGAATTCGAGGGACGCCATCTTGGATGACGTCCCTTAAAGGAACCGTCATTCGTCGGGAGACGCCGGAAGAAGAGGATGGATCCGCGTCGGCTGCTTCAACATGGACCCGCTCCGCACAGTATGGAAGAAGATTGAAGATGCCGCTTGGATGAAGATGTTTGCCGGTCCGGATGTCCTCTTCTTGCCGGATAGGAGGAAGACTTTGGACCCTCTTCTGGACTTCTTCAGTGGATGTCTAGCCCCCGCTTGGGTTGGATGAAGATATCGGAGCCAGGACCGATCGGTGATACCCGGTGAGGTGAAGACAAGGTAGGAAGATCTTCAGGGGCTTAGTGTTAGGTTTATTTAAGGGGGGTTTGGGTTAGATTAGGGGTATGTGGGTGGTGGGTTGTAATGTTGGGGGGGGTATTGTATGTTTTTTTTTACAGGCAAAAGAGCTGAATTCTTTGGGGCATGCCCCGCAAAGGGCCCTGTTCAGGGCTGGTAAGGTAAAAGAGCTTTTAAATTTATTAATTTAGAATAGGGTAGGGCATTTTTTTATTTTGGGGGTCTTTGTTATTTTATTAGGGGGCTTAGAGTAGGTGTAATTAGTTTAAAATTGTTGTAATATTTTTCTTATGTTTGTAAATATTTTTTTATTTTTTGTAACTTAGTTCTTTTTTATTTTTTGTACTTTAGTTAGTTTATTTCATTGTATTTATTTGTAGATATTGTATTTAATTAATGTATTGATAGTGTAGTGTTAGGTTTTATTGTAGGTAATTGTAGGTATTTTATTTAATTAATTTATTGATAGGGTAGTGTTAGGTTTAATTATAACTTAGGTTAGGATTTATTTTACAGGTAATTTTGTAATTATTTTAACTAGGTAGCTATTAAATAGTTCTTAACTATTTAATAGCTATTGTACCTGGTTAAAATAATTACAAAGTTGCCTGTAAAATAAATATTAATCCTAAAATAGCTACAATGTAATTATAATTTATATTATAGCTATATTAGGGTTTATTTTACAGGTAAGTATTTAGCTTTAAATAGGAATAATTTATTTAATAAGAGTTAATTAATTTCATTAGATGTAAATTATATTTAAGTTAGGGGGGTGTTAGTGTTAGGGTTAGACTTAGCTTTAGGGGTTAATCCATTTATTATAGTAGCGGTGAGCTCCGGTCGTCAGATTAGGGGTTAATAATTGAAGTTAGGTGTCGGCGATGTTAGGGAGGGCAGATTAGGGGTTAATACTATTTATGATAGGGTTAGTGAGGCAGATTAGGGGTTAATAACTTTATTATAGTAGCGCTCAGGTCCGCTCGGCAGATTAGGGGTTAATAAGTGTAGGCAGGTGTCGGCGACGTTGAGGGGGGCAGATTACGGGTTAATAAATATAATATAGGGGTCGGCGGTGTTAGGGGCAGCAGATTAGGGGTACATAGGGATAACGTAGGTGGCGGCGCTTTGCGGTCGGCAGATTAGGGGTTAATTATTGTAAGTAGCTGGCGGCGACGTTGTGGGGGGCAGGTTAGGGGTTAATAAATATAATATAGGGGTCGGCGGTGTTAGGGGCAGCAGATTAGGGGTACATAGGGATAATGTAAGTTGCGGCGGTTTACGGAGCGGCAGATTAGGGGTTAATAATATAATGCAGGGGTCAGCGATAGCGGGGGCGGCAGATTAGGGGTTAATAAGTGTAAGGGTAGGGGTGTTTAGACTCGGGGTACATGTTAGAGTGTTAGGTGCAGACGTAGGAAGTGTTTCCCCATAGGAAACAATGGGGCTGCGTTAGGAGCTGAACGCTGCTTTTTTGCAGGTGTTAGGTTTTTTTTCAGCTCAAACAGCCCCATTGTTTCCTATGGGGGAATCGTGCACGAGCACGTTTTTGAGGCTGGCCGCGTCCGTAAGCAACTCTGGTATCAAGAGTTGCATTTGCGGTAAAAATGCTCTACGCTCCTTTTTTGGAGCCTAACGCAGCATTTTTTTGGACTCTCGATACCAGAGTTAATTTTATGGTGCGGCCAGAAAAACGCCCGCGTAGCGTTAACAGCCCATCTACCGCCAAACTCCAAATCTAGGCCAAAATCTGGAAAAAGTTTCTTTGCTGATTGGAGTTTAAGAATTACAGTTGGAGCTCTTTCAAAATTCCTCAAACTCTTACATTTTTGCAGGATAGTAAAAATAAAAGTTTATCAGCCACTTCACTGCAAAGCCAAAATTCTTCTCTTTTCAATCTTGTATCTCAAGAAGATTTTGAGAACCTTGTGAATCTCCTTGACTAATTTTTTCGGTCAGATGAAGCAGTTTTAAGAACAATCTACTCTATTCCTTCCTAAGGTTGTTTCTTCTGAGAAACAGTCAGAAAATTCTAGTCCCATCTCTCTGGACTTGAACCATCATAAAATTAATTGATTTATCAGGTATTCATTAATTCCCCCCCCCCCCCCCCCCCACACACACACAAGGTTTCTAACAGGTACCTGTTTTTGAATATTATAATAGTAGTGAATGGGGACTGAGACTGCTTTGGTATTAAAAGTCCCTGGCAAATGTATAATAATAATTTAGAACAGAATTTCCTTAACAATCTTTCTTTTCTGTTTTAAGGCATTCTGTTTGGGTGTTCATGCATTATTCAGTCCTGTCTGGTGATTGGGTGTTCTAATTATTTGGATTTTCTTGTGTACTGTCTGTATGTATTCTAGTTTACTCTTTTCTCTTCTGGTTTCTGGTAGTTGATTGTTATGTTATAGGATGTAATGTGAATTGATTATGTAGGATGAATAGATTGTGTAAACTACTTCTCTAATTTTAAACTTTGACCTGCCTGACTCAGCATCCACATACGTAGGACACTATAAAATATAGCAGTTATATGCATAAATCAATTAGTTTTAAGATTGATCACATTATTCTTCATGATTTTGTTAATGATTTGGGGAATGAGAAAGACTGATGCTGCTTGTGAAATGTTGGGGAGAATGAGAGCATCCCAGCCTGTAAATTGCACAGTCTGGTTATATTAATAGGAGAGTGGTTTGCAGGGAAAGTGGCAGTGCCAGTGAGAGGGGTACAGATTGTTTCAGGAACTATTATTGAGTAATGAGTAGTGAGTTGTGGGTCCCTACAATGGTTCTTTACCAGGGAGAGTAGGTTGTGGGCAGTTAATGGCAGTAAAGGGCTAATTGAACTAAAATTGTAGTATCTGGTTTGGAAAGAAAGCAAGCCTTTAGATATGTTTTTGGCATCTAGCAATTTTCAGTCAGCAGAATGGCCCAGTCCACTATTTAAAATTCTTGAGCTGTTTTCTGATGTCTTTAAAAGTGCACATCTAGAGGTTTATTTCCATTCACACTGCTCATAAGCAATGATGCAGTATGAAGAGTAGCTCATAAGCACAGGGTGATATACCCAATGAATTGGGAGCCATTTGTATCCTCATTAAGAGAGTATAATACTCTATAGGAATCACAAACTGCTTTGGTCTAAGTACAAATTGTTTACAATCATTCAACTCTTACAGTAAATATTTATGTAGCATTACCTACAAGTACATAGTAATTATATGTCCTATGACACACTTTCCTCTTTAATAGGTTTCAGGATGAAAAATGCCAGCAAAGTTGTTGTTAGATAGGTCACAGTGTAATTTGTGTATTTTCATATGCTGTGAGTCCTACCTTTAGTCACTCTTTGCCTATTCATGGACAAGTAGAGACTCATTAGCATTATGTGTACACCAACACAGGAAGGCTTTGTGGCTGAGACAGTATTTGGATATCAGATAGGCTTTGTTGCTAAGACAGGATCCAGATAGCATGCAGGCTCTGTGTCTGAGACAGGATCCAGACATCAGGCAGGCTCTGTGGTTGATAATGTGAAGCAGCCTTTTATAGCAGTCTAATTAGAGAACTACCTGCAGCTGGCAGGCAGGTGGAGCAAAACAGCACAGCCAGTGTAGACAGGTGATCATAAAAGATGCTGAGTTAGCTAGTGCCCTCCAGTGTCTCAAAACTAAGGAAAAGGCTGAAACCAGAAATCTGAGGTTGCATTGTTTAAAATATTTAAAAGTTATATTTAATCACAGTTTGCTTTATAAGGAAAGTTCTGAGTCAAGTATGACCCCATAGCAGCGGGCCTGATGGGTAGATGAGATGACAGAGTTATCCACAGTAAATGACCACAGTAAATGAGATTTGGGGAATGGAAAGATTGGTAGAGGGAGGAAATAGGAGTTCAGTTTTAGAGAGGTTCAGCTTCAGGTAGTGAGATGGCATGCAAGGTAAGATATTAGCTAGGCAGCTGGTGACCAAAGTCAGCAGGGATGTGAAAATGTCTGGTGCAGAAAGGTAGATTTTGGGTGTCTTCAGCATAAAGATGATACTGAAACCCACAATACTTTATTGGTGAGCCTAGAGATTATGGGTAGACTGAGAAGGGAAGAGGGGAGGAGGAAGAGCCAGAGAAGAATACACTTAAGGTACTGTTAGAAAGGTGAACACCTTTTGTATTTTTTCTGAAATCCCCACCACTGTTTCAATGTTAATTACATCGTAATGCAATTTTATAAAAATCAAGCCCAGAGCCACTTTGTTCTTTTAGGCTCCCTCCGAGATCCAATAAAGGGGAGTGAGTATCCCTTGTGTACATTTAGCAAGCAAACTCACTGCGCAACTGCATATCTTCCTCTGGTCTTCAATGCATTCAAGCCAAGCCCCCGCTTTCTAGCCAATGAGATTTCTCGGGCAGGGTGATGTGCGTGAATCACATACTTTAAAAAGACCGGGTCAGTGACAGTCCGACACGAAACCTCTGATGAAGAAGGAGCTCACTAAGCATACCCTTTGAAATGCGTCAGGTAGTAGTGCTCATATACCGGGCACTCATTTCTTTGTCGGAACTGACTCTCAGTCTCAAGTACCAACACGTAACAAGTCTGCAACCAGCCGGTGCAGCACTTTGTTTTGCAAAGCTTCACGTATAGTGGAGTAATGGAAGTATAGATCAATATATTATACTATACTGGCTTCTTACTCATTTTATGTTTTACAGTTACCTTATTACCATTGAGGTTTGTCAATGTAAGTGTGAATTTGGCTATCAATATTTTATTTCTTATAATAAAAAAACAGGATTATGTTATGTTTTGCTATTTCTCTTTTTTATAACAATCCATTACCATCCGCTGAGGGGATCACTTGTGTACATACACAATCTACATACCGGTGTGAAGTTACATACCAGAATCTGGTGGATAGATCTTCAAGGACAGTGAAGGTAAAGTCTCACATATCATCTGATATCGCAATTATCACATCATTCGCAGATAATCGGCTTTTGACCACGCTTCACACTTACCTCATATGATTGGGGTAGTGCCTAGTAAGTTCAACATAGAAGCCGTTCTTGGATATTAACCTTTCAGTGACTACAAAGTATCTCTTTCAGGAATCTTCTATTCCTTTTGCCGTTTGGGACTATATTTGTACATCTTTTATACTTTTATGCTTTTATTTATAATTATAATTATTTTTAATGAATTTTAAATGATCATAATCAGTGTATATGGATATAGATTCATTTTAAAGATATATAAATATTTTTGGGGGGCACGTCAATAGCGCAGAATTATATATATATACATACATACATACATACACATATTTAGATATGTGTATGTATGCATATTTATATTTTAAAGCCCTTTACAGCCCTTTTTTTTGTCAAGCATCTTATACCATATATCTTTGAGCCCTTTGTTTATTAATTATTATTTTTTTTGATAATTTTTTATCAAATAGTGTTTATATGAGTGTAACTGTACTCTGAATTGTATTTATGTTGTGTTAAGTGCAACTTTTTTTGTTCCCCTACCCTTTATGTGAGCTCTCAAGTTGCACTAACCCGACTAGCATAAATCATGATTGCGCTCGAGCAAATGTATTTTTTTTCAACTCGTAATATGCATGCTATTTCCATCATGCATAAAAAACCACAATATCACTTGTGTGCAACAGTTAGAGCGCCAATAGTAATCTAGCCCATAAATAGAAATTTATATTACAGTCTCAGGGTTTACTGTCCTTTTAACTTAGGCTGTTTTTAACTACTCTATCCTTTTAAACTGTGACAGGTTATTGGCTATATATATATATATATATTTAGTGCATTTTCCACTGTCAGAGCAAATAATGTCCATACCTTAATTTGCCCCTGTTGGTGCTGGATAATATTCACTAACATGAACATGGCATTTATGGGGGTGTATAGTCAATGACCTAGCACACCAGAATAATTTTTAATACTAAAACAGAATTGATTGTCTATATTGGTATAATTACTACTTTTTATTGATGATAGATGTTGGAAATTATTGTACTTATGGATAATATCATATACGTATAGCAACAAACATATTTGGAATAATTTATTAGGATATTTTGTGAGGCACAAATGAAATCTATTTTCTAAATGGGTATATTATTTTAAATTTAAGTTTTGATTAGAATAAAAGTTATATTTTATAACAAATGCATCTGTGAGGGTTAGGTTGTGTGAAACTCAGAATGCAGGAACAGATACACAAGACAAGGAAAATCTTTCTAGAAAGTTTTACTGTGATAAATAAAAGGAACTGTTCCTTTTATTAGGTAGTGCAGATTGAAGATCACAGAAGAGACCTTATGCAAATCACTAAAAGTCTTTTAGCAGAAAAGTCCATAATACACTTTTGTTTGATTAGAGTAGTCAAAAGGTGAGAGTAACACAGGGTACCTATTAGGTATAAGCAGGTACAGCTAATCTAAAGTAGGCTGACACCGGTATGGTAGACACAGGTTTCTCAGCAGGCACAGGATACCCAGCGGGTACTGTTGGTGAGACTGTCATGGCATACCCGGCAGGTACAGCAGGCACAGTTGGTTTGAAGAAGGCTGTTACTGGTATGGTAAAAACAGATTATTCAGCAGGCACAGAATACCCAGAGGGTACTGTTGGTGAGACTGTCACCGGATACCTTGTAGGTACAGTAGACATAGCTTTAGGAACTGGATGAGCATACACAAGTATAAGGCTATTCTGCTTGACTTTAAGGATCCAGGTGAGCATACACAGGTATCAAGGTAAGTATGCATTGTCCCAGGAGCAAGGTGAGTATACACTGGTATCAAGTTAAGTATTCTTGGTCTCAGGAGCAAGGCGAGCATACACAGGTATCAGGGTAAGCCCCAGCTGCTAAACCGACAGATATCTGCATCCTTCCACATGGGACGCTGAGGAAGAGTGCTGCATCCTATGTGTTTGCAATGACCAGGACCTCCCAACTCAACGAAGGTAAGGAATCTTGCAGCATCAATGACTATATTTTTTGCATTCGAGCACGACCACTTATAAAATATGGTATGGAAATATAACCAGTATTCATGTGAAATTTGTTTAGTGTTTTTTTTTAATGTTTAATTACATGTCCATTTAGAACATTTATATGTGATCTGTTCCTAATTGTCAATAGGAAAGGAGATAAAATAAATATTCATCATGGGGTTGTCAGGGTGCCAGGAATCAGACTGAGTCGAGAAGTGCAAAAATAATCACACCTTTATTCATAGCAAAAAATAATAAAAAGTCCACAAGTCAAATAACAAGCCAGGATCAAAACCAGAGCTGGTAATCAGACAAGCCGAGTCGGGAGCCAAAGCAAGTAGTCAGACGAGCCAAAATCAGGAACAAGGAGAACAACAGAGTCAGGAACAAGCCAGGGATCAGGAACCAGGAGGGACATAAGACAGCCAGGTAATATACAGGAGCTCTCACAAACAGGTCTGAGAAAATGCAAGGGCAAAGCATACTGAACATAGGCTTTTTAAATAATAAGTGATGACATCACAATTCTGAGACTGCATACTGTCTCACATGGATGATGTATACCAGTCTGGTCATAAAAGGAAGTGCAGGAAATGAGCAGCATCACACAGTATGCACCAGAGTCAGCAAGAGAGGTGAGTAAAATGGCTGCCAGCAGCACATGGCAAAGAAAACAGGGAAAAAACCCTGACAGGGGTATACAAATTTGTTTCAAAATACCAATTGCAAATATATATATATTTTTTATAAATGTCCTATCATATGTAGATTGTTCGCAATGCAATGCTGAATTGCTGATGCATATCTCCCATTATTTCCTGGTTTTCCAGAATAAAGAGATTAAGGGATTTGTGGTCAATTGCTCACTAGGGGTTAGTGGGTGGAGCTCCAACAGGAATGGCAGGACCACAGGAGTGTCTTTGGCGAGGTTTGTGGAGTCAGAGTAAATTATGGGCAGAGCTGGGGCAGTTTCTGTAACCTGAGCCATTTGCCCTCACAAGATATAAAAGGAGGGAAATCAAGATCCGGAACTGTATCCAGCCAAGTTAATTATTTTAACAGAAGAAGGGCCTAAGACCCTTGAAACACCTCAGGAAGCGAGAATATTCTGTAGAGAGAAAGGGATTAACCAATAACATAGGTAGATGTCATAGCGCAGAATCTACACTACACTCCCTACTTTAAAAGAAGAGGTTAGTTAAGTATATGACAGGAACGTCTTCTTATGGGATGCGATTTACACACAAAGTAAAAATAGGTTTAAGGAGGAATAGATCAAGGAAATACAGACTACATATAAAGGGAACTGGATGGTTACAGCATACCCTTAAATTGAGTTATTGTACAAAGAGGGTAATGAAAGACACAAATGGTTATTTCCCTAGACAAATGTTATTTGAACAGCGGTTGCTGAGGTTTTGTTTTATTATATATAGGGGGTTTTACCCTAGCGATTATACGAAATGTAATGCTTCTGAAGTGTTTTGGGGGGGGGGGGAAGGGAGAGGGGGTTTTTTTTGTCCCGTGTATTTTTTTTTCTTTTTTTTCTTTCTCTCTTGCCCTCTCTCCATGTCTTTATCTCTCGTTGTTCTTTTTGTGATGGTTTGCCAGGTAAAGTGGCTGTATAATAAGGAGTATCAACTTAGAATAAATGAATGAGAATTTAAAAATAGCCTCATGGAACGTGGGCGGAATATCATCCCCATTAAAACGGAAATCAATTATTAAATTACTAGGAATATGCAAACCACAAATAGTGATGTTACAAGAGACACACCTGCCGGAGAAAGAAGCTGCTAAATTAAAAATAAAATGGGTAGGCGAGGTAATATCGTCGGACTATGCTAAAAGGAAAAATGGGGTGGTATTATTAATAAATAAACTACTAACATATAAAATAACTAAGAAAATAATAGATCCACTAGGCAGATTCTTGATTATCCATATTGAAATTGATAGAAAATTGTTTATTTTGTGTAATGTATATGGCCCGAATAAAGTAGATGGGCAATTTTGGGATACACTAGCAGGGAAACTAATGGCTTATAGAGACCAAGATTTGATTATAGGGGGAGATTTCAATTTGGTTTTCTCGCCTAATTTAGATAGGTTAAGTAGTAAATGTAGGGCTAGAAGAGACAGAGAATCACGAATCTTACACACATTTTGCCATAAAACTGGAACAAAAGACATCTGGAGACTTCAAAATCCATACAATAGAACCTTTACATGTATCTCCCAATCACACCAGACGTTTTCAAGGATTGATATGTTCCTAATAACTGATATAATGATGGGTAAGAAAGTAAGGGCAGAAATAGGCGACATTAAGTTATCAGATCATGCTGTAATTCTATTAGATCTAGAGTTAAAAACTTTCCAAAAACAAGCTAGCAATGACGTATTTTTTCCCAAACATTTAGCAAAAAATGCTAGTTTTCAGAATTGGCTGAAGAGCAGATGGCAAGAGTATGCATTACATAATAGGGCATATGAAAACAAACCCGAAATATTTTGGGAATGTGGTAAAGCAGTACTAAGGGGGGAGGTAAAGGCATACCTCTGCAAAAGTAAGAAAAAAAAGAAACAACAGAAGGAACAGCTTTCCAATGCAGTAAGGAATAGTTTTAATGCATATATAGCCCACCCAAAGAGAATGTTTTGGGAGAAATACATAAATTTAAAGACCCAGAGAGACTTACTTATAAAGCAAAATATGATTCAGGAAGAAATGCGTATAAAAGCACTATACGGCGGCTTCAGGGGAAGGTCAGCCAAATATTTAGCCTCTATAACCAAAAGCAGAACAAAAAATAATATAGGGGTTATTAAACGAGGGTCAGAGAGAGCTACCTCAAATGAAGAGATACAGAAGATCTTCATAGAATTTTTTAAGAATATATATACAGCAAGGATAACCAATATAGAGACCAAAAAAAAATTCTGGGAGAAGGTAAAATTACCTAAACTTTCACAGGACATAATGGAAAGTATTAATTCACCAATCTCATTAATTGAAATAGAACAAGGGATAAGGAAGCTTAAAAATAATAAAGCACCAGGGCCTGACAGACTACCGGCGGAATTTTATCAAATATTAGTAGAAGAAATAACCCCGGTCCTATATAATGTATATAATGGCTATTTTCTACATCAGAAGCAATGCTCTTCCAGCTTTGCTGCGTCCAACATCTCACTCATCCTCAAAAAAGATAAAGACCCAGAAAACTCAGCATCTTATCGTCCAATTTCATTATTGAACGTAGACTATAAGCTATTAACCGCCATAATTGCTAACCGATTAAAACCCTATATATCAGATATCATTCATGATAACCAAACAGGTTTTATGCCTGGGAGAAACCCTGTTAAAAACATTCGGAAAACAATGTTGATAATAGAACATATACAAAATAAAATAAAAAACGACATAGGAGGTGGGATGTTGGACGCAGCAATTTTAGCTGTTGACGCTGAGAAAGCATTTGACTACATTAGCTGGGACCACCTATTTACAACCTTAGAGAAATTCGGATTCAAAGATAATATTATAAATGTTATAAAAATCTTATATAACAATCCGATGTCAGCAGTAGTAGTCAATGGTTTAACTTCTGAAAAGTTTAGGTTACAGAGAGGGACGCGTCAGGGTTGCCCCCTATCCCCCCTGTTATTTAATTTATTGATCGAACCTTTTGCAATTCGTTTAAGAGAATGCCTGTCAGGAATTATTATTGGCGATCAAAAAATGGTGCTTTCGCTCTACGCTGATGATTTACTAGTGTACCTAAGCAATATTGAAAAAACTTTACCATTATTATTAGAAGAAACACAGTTATTTAGCGAGATATCAGGCTACACGATTAACTATGGGAAATCAGAATTGTTATGGTTAAAGAAGCCTCCGAAGTTGAAAGGACCATTACCTTTTAAAGAAAAAAAGCATATTAAGTATTTAGGTATTATGCTTTCTAATAATATGACGGAGTGCTATGAATTAAACTACCCTAGGGTATTTAGGGAATGCCAAGGAAAATTATCAATATGGTTCAATCTTCCTATCTCTATAACAGCTAGAATAATGCTAATTAAATCTGTTATATTCCCTAAAATTCTATATCTGTGCCAGAATATCCCTATACTACTACACAAAAAGGATATTAGAGATTTTAACACATATTGTACACAATTTATATGGGCTGGGAAAAGGGCAAGGATCGGACTAGATAAATTACAACTTAACAAACTAGCGGCAGGGCTAGATTTTCCGAATTTAGAGATATACAATTTAGTTACCACATCAAAATATGCAATGGACTGGATAACGTCCCAAGAATATGGAACAATTGGCAATATAGAAAATTATATGGCTGAACCATTTAGGTTGGGAACACTGTTACACTGCCCTATAAATAAAATACCCAAGAAAATTGCAAAAATGACAAGTATCATTAATACTATAAAGGCGTGGCAAAACGTATGTTCCAGAGTACAGGTTAACCCATTCTGTACAAATGTGCTCAGCATTGGTGGCAACCCGGAATTTCAGCCAGGTTTGTCACAAACAGTATTCCATAGATGGAAAAGGAAAGGCTTAATATTTGTTAGACAACTACTGACGGAAGACCTGTTAGTTAACTCATTCACAAATCTAGCTAAAATTTACGATCTGCCAAAGAAAGATTTCTTTGCTTTTTTACAAGTACGCCACTTCATTAATAGTTTACAAATCAAATATAATCCCAATTGGTCTTTGGGGGTGTTAGAGAATGTCATTAAGCTATATGAAAATGGCAAGACATCAATCTCAATAACGTACAATATAATTAATTCATTTAATAATGAAGGGCATTCACGGGTGATAAAAGATAAATGGCATAGAGAGTTCCCAAACTTAACCCTAAAAGATATTGAGCAATCTTTGAAGTTAAACTATAAATTTTGGGTTCCAACTAATTGGCGAGAATCACACTTGAAGCTAATTAGGAAATTCTATATAAGTAATAGAAATTTATCCAGATGGTACGGGACTACTGTAATGTGCCCGAAGTGTAGTGCAGAGGAAGCGGATATCACTCATTATTTTTGGAGCTGCCCTAAAGTAAATCAACTATGGAGACAAATTAATTATTGGATCAAGAAGAAGCTCGATATAGAATTTGAGATACAAATTTTTCATGTTTTTTTTTCTAGTAAAATATTCAGACAGAGCTAAAGAGAATGACTTAATTAATACTATAATTTATATAACTAGAAATCTAATTTTGAAGGATTGGAAAGGGACAAAGGCTCCTAAACTGGTGGCATGTAAAAATGGAGTAGTTAAACAGTGTATGCTAGAACAATATGACTCATGAGAACCATCTAGTCCGCTAGAAGAATTCTTCTTTAAGAAATGGAAAAAGTTAATCCTATCATTACCTCTGAATATACAAATTCAATTGACAGCCACGTTTAGGAACACAGAATATGTAATGATTAATATCATAGCAGGAGTATTTCCGCAGAGTTGGGGTGGATGGTAGAGGAGTAAGAGAGAGAGAGAGGGAAGAAATGGAGAGGGGGGTCCTTATAAATATTATAATTTTTTTTTTTTTTTCCCCCTCCGCTCTCCCCCCCCAGTATCATGATATTCTATAATTAATATATTTGGAATCTTTTATTTTTTTCTTCTTCCTTCTGCTTCAATATAAGAAGAAGGTTATGTTTAAGATATTAGATGATAAGATTATTGGTGTTTGTTGTCAGGAGAATTATGTGAACTCTAGCTATAAGAGTTAACTCTGTATTAGTTAGTTCATAACTATAGATGGTACTATAAGAAGTTTATTTTGTAAACATGAATAATGAAGAATGTATTTTTATTTTTATTTTTGTAACTTGGAGAACTAGTATCAATAAAGCTTTAAAAAAAAAAAAAAAAAAAGATCCGGAACTGTTGGGAGCTTTTTACAAAATAAACTGCTGATAAAATAGTAATGAGACTTTAATAAAGACTGAGTACCCCTTTTCTTTATGGTAGAAAATAAGGAGCAGATGCTGTAATCCACATTGAAGCATAACACTGACTGCACTCACAAACCGATCCAAGTATATATTATTTTGAAGTCGGTTTGTCACATAGAGTGGAGCCTCCTGATATAGTAGGATTCATGGTTAGGGAGTCAAATGAATGGTGGTGGGGATGTATGAATTGGGGTCACCCAAAATATTTTCATTTGTGATTACAATAGAGGATACAATTTGAAACAACTTTCCAATTTACTTATATTATCTAATTTGCTTCATTCTCTTGGTAACCTTTGTTGAAGAAGCAGCAATGCACTACTGTAACATAGTAACATAGTAACATAGTAGATAAGGTTGAAAAAAGACTGAAGTCCATCGAGTTCAACCTATACAAATCTAAAATACTTACAAAAAGCTCCAGTTAAGCTTAAATAACCCCATTAAAATGTGACCCATTTAATACTAGCAATCATATCCATGAATTTTGTTTATATACAGAAATTTATCCAGACTATTTTTAAATGTATCTATGGTATTGGCATTCACTACCTCCTTTGGTAATGAGTTCCACAATTTTATTGCTCTTACAGTGAAAAAACGTTTCCGTTGCAGGAGATTAAATCTCCTTTCCTCCAACCTTAAATTATGACCTCTTGTCAGAACCAATTTTCTTGGAATAAAAAGAGCTTCTGCCATCTCTGTATATGGGCCTTGAATATATTTATATAAAGTAATCATGTCACCTCTCAAGCGCCTTTTTTCTAAAGAGAACAGACCCAGTTTGGCTAGCCTCTCCTCATAGGTTAATTTCTCCAATCCCCTTATTAGCTTTGTGGCCCTTCTCTGAACTTTTTCTAGTTCTGCAATATCTTTTTTAGCAATCGGTCCCCAGAACTGCACTCCAAACTCAAGGTGAGGTCTTACCAGGGCTTTATATAATGACAGAATTATGCTTTCCTCCCTTGAATCAATGCCTCTTTTAATACATGCTAGTATCTTATTAGCCTTTGAAGCCGCTGCCCTGCATTGTGCACTCATCTTTAGCTTGTTATCTATTACTACTCCCAAATCCCTTTCCTCCTGTGTTTGGCTAAGTCTTGTCCCATTTAAAAAATACATAGCCTGCTTATTTTTACTTCCAAAATGTAGAACCTTACATTTTTCCGTATTAAATCTCATTTTCCATTCACTTGCCCATAGTTCTAATTTTAGCAAATCCCTTTGCAAAGAGAGTTCATCCTGCTCTGACCTAATGACCTTACTTAACTTAGTATCATCTGCAAAAATAGAGATGTCGCTATTTAATCCTTGCTCCAAGTCATTTATAAAAATATTAAAAAGAACAGGGCCCAGTACTGATCCCTGGGGGACGCCACTGATTACCTTTGTCCAATCTGAGTATGATCCATTTACTGCTACTCGTTGCTCCCTATCTTTTATCCAGTTATTTATCCATGAGCTAACATTTTCAGCTATTCCCAGTCCCTTAATTTTGTGCATTAATCTCTCATGTGGCACTGTATCAAATGCCTTTGCAAAATCTAAGTATATCACATCAACTGATTCCCCTTTATCTATATTTTTACTTACTTCCTCGTAGAATCTAATTAGATTAGTTTGACATGATCTATTTCTCCTAAAGCCATGCTGATTAGAACTCATAATCTTGTTTACACGAATATGCTCATCAATATAATCCCTTATAATCCCTTCAAATATCTTCCCCACTATTGATGTCAGACTAACTGGTCTATAGCTTCCTGGATCATCCCTGCTTCCCTTTTTGAAGAGTGGCACCACATCAGCTTTACGCCAATCCTGGGGTACCATGCCTGAGGATAATGAGTCTTGAAAAATTAAGAGTAAAGGTTTGTCTATAACAGTGCTAAGTTCCCTTAACACCCTTGGGTGTATTCCATCTGGGCCTGGAGTTTTATTTACCTTAATATTTTTTAGTTTTTTCCTGATATCCTCTAAACAAAACCCAGTTAGTGGTATGGACTGGCATGTTCTATTCTGTTCCAAAGTATCATTCAATGGTTCCTCTCTTGTGTATACTGAAGAAAAAAACTGGTTTAGTACCTCAGCCTTCTCCCTGTCATTATTTATCATGCTACCCTCCACACATTTTAATGTACCTATATTATCCTTCTTAGATTTTTTGCTATTTATGTACTTAAAGAACCTTTTAGGGTTAGACTTAGAATCCTTGGCAATTAATTTTTCATATTCAATTTTGGCTAATTTGATTGCTTTTTTGCATGCTTTGTTACATTCCTTATAAATATTGTATGCTGAGTCTGTACTATTTTCTTTTAATAATTTAAATGCCCTACGTTTTTTCCTAATTTCTTTTAACACATTTATATTTAGCCATAACGGCTTATTTTTTTTATTTTTATTTTTATAACCATATGGTATGTATTGATATGTATATTTATTTAACAAATTTTTAAATATTATCCATTTATCCTCTGTATTTTTATTTGAAAATACATTGTCCCAATTTATATTATTTAATGATTTCCTTAAATCGTTGAATTTTGCTTTCTTGAAATTAAAAGTCTTAGTTAAGCCTTTAAAACACTGCATATGAAAAGAGATTTCAAATGTGACCATGTTATGATCACTGTTACCCAAATGTTCTTTGATTTCTATGTTTGATATTATATCTGTATTGTTTGATAGCACTAAATCCAATATAGCTTTACTCCTAGTTGGCTCCTCTATTAATTGTGACAAGAAGTTATCCCTGAGAACATTTAAAAATCTATCCCCCTTAGCTGAATTACTAGTTTCATTGGCCCAGTTTATATCAGGGTAGTTAAAATCTCCCATAATTACAGCACTGTTATTAGCAGCCTTACCTATTTGCATTAGTAGTTGAGTTTCCTCTGGGTCACTAATGTTGGGAGGCTTGTAGCATGTTCCTAGTAATATTTTTTTAGGATTTTTCCCCCCACTCTTTATTTCAACCCACAGGGTCTCTACATTGTCACTTGTATCATAAATATCTTCCCTTATTGTAGGTTTAAGGTCAGGTTTAATATACATGCAGATTCCTCCACCCCTTTTATTATTCCTGTCCCTCCTAAATAATGTATACCCCTCTAAGTTAACTGCCCAGTCATGTGAATCATCCCACCAAGTTTCAGTTATACTGATAACATCATAGTCCTCTTCTGCAACTAAGAGCGTCAGCTCCCCCATTTTACCTGTCATGCTTCTTGCATTTGTTGTCATACATTTAATTTTCATGTGCTTTCTGCTGCTACTTGGTGTACTTTCCTCTATACTTTCTAATGTGACATTTCTTAAGTCATCCCTTCCTTGAGATATTAATGGAGAGACATATTCAGACACTGATCTCTCTGTTCTATTTTGTTCAAATTGACCCTCCCCCCCTTTGCCTAGTTTAAAAGGTTCTCTAAACGTGCTACCATCCTTTCCCCCAACACACCTGCACCCATGTCATTCAGGTGCAATCCATCCTTACTGTACAATTTGTACCCTAGTGAAAAATCAGCCCAGTGTTCTAAAAAGTCAAACCCCTCATTTTTACACCATGTTTTTAGCCATGAATTAACAGACCTTAGCTCCTTCTGCCTTACTGAGTTAACACACGGCACTGGTAATATCTCAGAAAATATTACTTTGGATGTCCTTGCTTTAAGCTTGCTACCTAACTCCCTGAAGTCATTTTTTAGGACTCTCCATCTCCCACTGATTTCTTCATTAGTACCAATATGCACCATGACTGCAGGATCAGACCCGCATCCCTCTAACAATCTATCAATACGCTCCACAATATGCCTAACACGAGCCCCTGGAAGACAGCAAACTGTTCTATGTAAAGGGTCTGGATGACAAATTACCCTATCAACCTTCCTTATAATAGAGTCTCCTACCACCAACATCTGCCTCTGGCCCTGACTTGTATGCCCCTCTTCCATGACTGAAGGACTGCCCACCATAGTATGCTCCTCTTCCACAGCTAAAGGACTGTTCACTATACTAGGCAACACGGCCCTCTCTGACACTGCCACCCCTGAACTGATATCCCCAACATCTTCACTTAATCTTGCAAATCTATTGGGGTGTACCAGCTCAGAACTGGCCTGTCTCTTCCGCTTACTTCGCCCTCTAACTGTGACCCAGCTACATCCTGGAGTCTCCTCATCTGAATCCTCCCCATTCCCACTGCTGGAACCATTAACAACCAGCTCAGTCCTATCCATTTCCCTTTCAAGTTTCTGAATTTCATGTAGTGTTGCAATTCGTTCCTCCAGATCCCCAATACGAGTTTCTAAAGAGACAATATGCTCGCACTTGCCACAAACATATAATCCCAGAAGCGGCTGCTCCAGTGATGCAAACATGTGGCAAGCTGTACACTGAATGAGATTCTCACACATTCTTAATAAAAGGTTTAACTTAAAAGTATAAAATAAATATATTTCCCCTTGGTTACCCCAAAACCTTGTTTGCCTAACTACCTTGGTTAGCTAACTATTATACTTAAACAGACAATGTTACTTTAACAGAGAATCAATACAGCAAGCCTAAAAGAGCAAGCTCACAGAGTAAATGTGCTAAATTTATAGGCTTCCAAGGCCCAAACAGGTGAAAATAATCCCACCCCTAATTACCCACACAGACAGAAAAACAACAAAAAAAATGGAATGCTAGAAATAAAGTTATTTAGTTATTTCCTTTTTTTAAAATAAAAATGCAACCCTTGCAAAGCAAATAATTTAGAAAATAGCTTGGTTAGCTATTATACTTAAACAGACAATGTTACTTTAACAGAGAATCAATACAGCAAGCCTAAAAGAGCAAGCTCACAGAGTAAATGTGCTAAATTTATAGGCTTCCAAGGCCCAAACAGGTGAAAATAATCCCACCCCTAATTACCCACACAGACAGAAAAACAACAAAAAAAATGGAATGCTAGAAATAAAGTTATTTAGTTATTTCCTTTTTTTAAAATAAAAATGCAACCCTTGCAAAGCAAATAATTTAGAAAATAGCTTGGTTAGCTATTATACTTAAACAGACAATGTTACTTTAACAGAGAATCAATACAGCAAGCCTAAAAGGCTATCTGAACACCAATGTGCCAATAACATGAGGTATATAAGTGCAGCCAACAATCAGTAGCTCCTGAGCCTATAGAATACTAACAAAACAAAATAGATAATCGAAAAATGTTGGACTAGATTACAAGTGGAGTGCTAATTTATCTCACGCTCGCTCACACTAGCAATTAGCTCTTATAAAATTAAGATCAGATCTCTGATTAACTTTTGTAAATATGCCCCAAATGCCACCAAAAAATAGTGGTGTGTACTTTATTAAAAAATAGTAGAATTTTTATTTTTTAATAAAATGACTGCACCAGGCAGATTTTGGGGCTAAAGTTGGCGGATGTGGGGTGTTTGAGGATAAAACGGCACTAAAAGGTGCTTTAAATTGCACGTCTATGGGAACTGTGTGTTCCCTGTAAACATATATATGTATATCCTTATAAACATATTTATTTATGAGTTAATATGTGTATATACAAATATAAACACATAAATATATATGTATATAGTCAAATACATATATATATTTACAAATTACCCCCTTCACTGTGCTTTGGTTCTGTGCCGTGTATGATGGCATGAGAATGAGGCTCCCATTGGAGTCTATGGAAGTGCACTCTTATTAACGAAATGCTTTCCAGCAATGCGAATGTGAGCTTGTAATACCAGTGCCATTAAATCAAAGTATATTGTATATACTGATTAATGTAACTTAAATCAAGCCAAGGGGCTAGGTAATGCCAATGGGTTCCTGGTAGCATTGTGGGATACTTAGGTAATCAGGTCCATTTTTATCAATAGCCTTTTTTTTTACTCAGTTCTGATGTTAATAGATTTTTATCAGCATTGGTACAAAATGTATTGTAACCTTACTACAATTGATTTTCCCACAGCCAACGAAATAAAACCAGCTCAGGATAACAGTTGGGTTGGGTTTATATCTAAAAGCACCAAATAGCTATGCAATGACTTATAAGCATTTCATATAAACAATATCTGTGCTAGGGAGGAGATCAAAGGGAGGAGATCAAAAGGGCTGTGCTAGGGAGGAGATCAAGGGAGGAGATCAAAAATATCTCTCGGGAAACTTTCAGTACCAAGAGAATGCGGAGGATTGGCTTTGCCTGATATATGGTTATACAATCTTTGTTTCCTTGCGCGTATAGTCACAGACTGGATCTCCTGTAACAACTACATTTTAAATAACGATCTAGAATCCAATGTCTGTCATCCATATTGGCTATCTGCACTGATCCATCTTGATTTAAAAGAAATCCCGACAGAAATCAAGAAGCTCAAAACAATTTACAATCCGCATAAAGCATGGCAAAGAATAGCAAAGCTTTTTTCAATAAATAGTAAAGCCTCTCCATATCTGCCGATATTAGGAAATCCTAAATTTCAGGCAGGTATTCACTCTGCTGTCTTTAAGAGATGGCATCAGCTTGGTCTTAATAAGGTTCATCAAATAATAGATAAAGAAAGACATTGTATCAAATCATTTCAAGAATTAAATATAGAATTCGGCCTGCCAAATAAAGATTTCTTCGCATATTTACAACTTAGGCATTTTGCGCTACAATTAGTTAAAGAAATAGGTAAATTTGAAGATTGGCTGATATTAACTAGGAGTGGCCGTATGTCCATCACACCATGCTATCATTTTCTAGGTCTAAACAAAGGTGCCTCTGTTTTAACACAATTGACTGCAAATTGGAATACATTAACTGCTCAGAGCAATAAAGAAATAAAAACCCTCCAAATTTCAATTAAAAAGGTTACTCAGAATGCACTTTCGGCTACATGGAGAGAAGCCCATGTTAAATTCCTCCATAGGGCATATTTCACCCCTGAAAAAGGCTACAAGTGTGCCAACTTAGGGTTTTATAAATGTCCCAAATGCTCATACCTTGCAGCCAATTTTCTACATATGATATGGTATTGTCCAAAAGTCAGGATCCTATGGCTCAAAGTAGAATACTGGCTAAAAAAATGTACTAAAAATAACCCCTCTTTCTCTAACATCAGATAGCACTCTGCTTAAGGGAAGAACCTGGTAAACAAAACAGTGAAAAGGTTGTAATTTCTACTATTCTAGCCACTAGATATTTAATTTGTAAAAAATGGAAAACCCGGTTAATTCCATCTCTCTCCGAAGTGAAAAACTGCTTGAAAAAACAGTGTATATTAGAACAAAGGGACACAAACATAGACAATGAACAGGATGTTAAAAGATTTTTCGATAACTGGGCAATCTTTTTAAAAACATTCTCTTCCACAGAAATAAATCCTATAATCTTTCCCTTTCAAAACACAGAAATAGTTTTACTAGGGAACTGGTAGATAGTTGGAAGGGACCAGCGCAAGAGTGAATGAGATAGAAAGGAAATGTTTCTTTCGGGGTTTTTTTTTTTTTTTTTTTAAATTATGGCTTTTTCTGCACACGTGGGAGGGAGAAATGGGGTGGGACTGAAAAAGTAAATAAAACCCCAAGACACCTTCACAGAAAATTATATAAGATGTAACAACATTATGAATAGTAATTAATATAATCTTAAATATCTATGTTAACTAGAATGGACATAGAACTATCTAAACTAAGCAAGGTCATTGTGTTATGTGACGTCTTCATAGTTTTGTATTTCTGGTTCTATTTTTTTTTTGTTCTGTATGAACAACAATTGCATTATTTCTGATTTGTATTAATTATGTTCTGGTTCAAGATACCTTTAAGGATAAATGTATAAGATGTAACAATACTATGAAGTGTAATTAATATAGCTTCAAATATGTATGCTAAGCAAAATTAACATAATACTGTTTAAATTTAGCAAGGCCATCGTGACATACTGTGCTTTAATGGCCTTGTAGTTTTGTCTTTATCTCTGTTTTCTGTACAAGATAAAAAATGTACAATATTTGATTTTTGTATTTTGTTTTGGTCCATAAATAAAATTAAAAAAAAAACAAAAAAAAAACAATATCTGTGCTTACTGAACGACAAAAAATCTCTTAAACATTAGTCATTAAACTTTATTCGGTTAGTCATCTTGTTACAGTAAGTCAGGATTTTGTTAACCTCTAATTTTCAATTATTTATGAGTGGAGTGACCTTGAAAAGTCGATTCAACTCTTCCTGTATAGCTCTTCTTTTATTACATTTATTATCACTGTTAATAAGGCTTTTGTACAGTTAAAAAAGTGAAGAAAATTATTTCTCTCTCTTAATCTGTTTAAACAGAAAATACTAATCTTTTTTTTTTTCTTTTCTTTTTAACAAGCTGATAAAGACCTTGTAATTAAACCATCGTGAATTTGCTTAAGATCATAATGGAGGATAATCACCTAATCTCTGAAGCTTCTTTATTTAAGCAAATACAAAGTGTGTTGATGAGATTGCATGCTACCCACACATATGCCATTATATACACTCTCTTGATAAAGCAAGATTATAGTGCCTGAAGTTCTAAAATAGTTGTTGGAGAGATGGCATGAAAGACAATTATATGTCAATCATTTTAGGAAAATCCAGGATTTAAATAGGGCCTTAATCATAATGCTTATGAGAGGGTATTAACAAAGAAACAATCTGAATTTGTGATACAAACACCTGATGCATAATTTTATTTATGCACAGTATCCACAGTGCTCAGGAAAATAAAAAAAATAAAAAACTTTAAAGGCACATAATCTCAAAATTAAATTATAAATCAAATTTTCAATAAAGGTAATAACAATTTGTAATTGTTAATTTTACCTTTTTTTTTCTATAAAATACTTCTTAAAGTGAGTACCTGCATTATATTTAAAGGGCCAATAACAATTACATTCTCTATCAAATTAAATTGTTTTCAGCAGATGAACGATTACCATTGCTCATAGGGTCAGAGGTTGTTTCCAATCAGATGTTTGTGACTCTTGAAAGGTACTTTAACTAAGTGTTAAACCCCTTTGCTTTAATGCTTATTAAGGGATAAATTATGAGTGGCGCGCCAACTGTAAGGGGTATATCGCGGCTCTGGAAATAGCGTGGATATTACAAGCTGAATGTATATGCTTTCACTTGAGCCCAATTTAATTTAACACACGTCGAGTTAGTGCAACTTCAGAGTTCTAGTTAACTGTTATGCTTGACTAAAAAGTTGCACAAAACACTTCAAAAATACATTGAACAGTACAGTTACACTCATAATAACACTGTCTAATAAAAGACATATATATAAGTGAATTGGAGCCCTTTGCTGCCAAGTTGCTGAAAACATGAAAAATCATATTTATGCAATATTCATATTTAATAAAGTTTTATACTGTGTATTTACTTTAAATATTCCACATTCCAACGTTCTTCACATAGTGGGATATGTACTATGTATGTTCTATGTATTTTTAAATAGATATTCATATATATATATCCAAATCCAAAAAAATTGAGAACAAGGGAAGGGTGCACAGGCTTCTGTAATCACCCTAGACATATACAATACACGGAAGGGGACTGCACTCTCATACCGGACCGGGTACACATCCCATAACCCTGCAACATGCTCAGCCCTGGGTGCTCACGGGCGCTCACAGGAAGCTGTGCTGTCCCCAGAGTCGCAGGCAGTCCCCTTACATGTTTTGTATATGTCTAGGGTGATTACATATGCCTGTGCACCCTTGCCTTGTTCCCAGTTTGTTTGGATTTGAGAGCTTGCATTGTGTGACTGTTTTAGGGTCCCAGGTATTGGAAAGGACCTTGATGTGGTACCTGGGCTTGTCCCATTTGGCCAAATGTGGTAACTAAGCTTTCCATTTTTGCTTTTAAATCTTAGCTGAGAGCTTGTAAGTAAGTGTTGGACTTTCTCTGTGTGTTGTATTCATTTGTTTTGTAATTTTTCCTATGGTTCTTGTACCCAGACCTGTCTGGGGTTAACTGCCTGTGACTCTGGGGACAGCACAGCTTCCTGTGAGTGACCATGAGCACCCAGGGCTGAGCACGTTGCAGGGTCATGGGATGTGTACCCAATCTGGTATGAGAGAGCAGTCCCCTTCCGTGTTTTGTATATGTCTAGGGTGATTACATAAGCCTGTGCACCCTTCCCTTGTTCCCAGTTTGTTTGAATTTGAGAGCGTACATTGTGTGGCTGTATTAGGGTCCCAGGTATTGGAAATGACCTTGATGTACCTGGGCTTGTCCCATTTGGCCAAATGCGGTAACTAACCTTTCCATTTTTGCATTTAAATCTTAGCTGAGAGCTTGTAAGTGAGTGTGGGACTTTCTCTGTGTGTTGTATTAACTTATTTAACTGCCTGTGACTCTGGGGACAGCACAGCTTCCTGTGAGTGCCCGTGAGCACCCAGTGCTGAGCATGTTGCAGGGTCATAGGATGTGTATCTGGTCCGGTATGAGAGTATAGTCCCCTTCCGTGTTTTGTATAATATATATATATATATATATATATATATGTGTGTATATATTTATTAAAAAAATAATAATAATATATATATATATATATTTATATATATAAATATATATATATATATATATATATATATATATATATATATATATATATATATATATATATATGCCATTGCCTATATCTAAACCTATATATAATCATAAATCCCAGGTGAGACTCTAACAGTTAACAACCTAACAGCCCCCGGGGTGCATTTCAAAGTAATACAGATAGTCCAAGTAGGAAAGCACTCGGTATTTAGCATATAAATATCACTTTATTTGTATAAACGTTTTCGGGGTCACCCCCGTCCTCAGATACATCAAAACAATAAGTGCAACTTGCCACTCTTAAGTACCTTCCCTTCACCCCTGTCTACAGATCTGCCTGCTGGTGAGCAATGCCATGGCGTCCAACTCGCGTTACTGCCCATGTGCGAGCAGGGTCACGGATGCCCTTACAGGCCAACTGAAAAAGTAAAAGTTAAAATTAAAAAACATTGTTGGAACACATAACAGAGTTAAACCGTTAAACATTGCACAAACATATAGGCATCATCCTGTTATATAGATACCATTACCAAACCGTTACCAACATCTTATGGGCAATGGAACTTTTAATTTACATAAATATATTAACGCTGTGGGAGAGAAAGCATGATTACATGAGTACATCAGTATAGATAAATAACCACAGCCATTGATCAGAATAATCTCGCTATTTCTTAGCCTACTGCCTCAGGATAGTTTTAGTATTTCTATATATTGTAATCTAGACTGACTATATGAAGCATTGCAGTTCCAATTTTGTATTCAGACCTTTTGAGGTTAAAGTATCTAAGAGGTAGATCCATTTGCTTTCCCTCCCTCTGTAAGAGAAGCTTACCCCTGTCAGTCACCTACCCTACACAGGGGAGGAATGTGGTCAATTATGATATATATTAAATCAGACACTGTGCTTCAATTTTAGAAAATGCCTAGCCACCGGTTGCTCCGAGTCCCTGGACTGTAGGCCCGCCCTGATAGCAGACCGGTGGTTAGCCATCCTTGCTCTCAAATCATCCTGGGTCTTACCAATGTAGAACCTTCCACAAGGATAGTGACGGTACAGAGTGCAATAGATGTATTTGAGAGATAGATAACTCTTAATAGTTGATGGCTCATATTTGGTCTCAAATTATTCTCTATGCATATATTTATGTTGTTGAAACCATTTATGGCAATATGTAAAATATGATGTAAATCAACAAAGATACTTATACAAATTTATAATATGTTTACTGTCAGTATGTGATTTTTTAGTAACATATGTTTGCATATAGTGGAGGATAACAATACTTTTGGTATTTTATTCATCACCCTTGCTAATGGATCTAAGGGTACATATCTTTCAAAAATGTAATTGTACCCACATGTATACTGGTGTTTAATTTTAAGGTTTAGGTTTACTGATTTTGCACTTCATTTTGATAGGAATATGTTTGTAAGATTTCCAACCACCTGTAGGTTGTATAGCCCTTTAAAGTGGTAGAAGGAGGTGTGTATTTTCTTAATTCTTTTTAGCCAATGAGAAAATGATTGTGTGCATAAATTGTAACTGTATATCAGGTGTGTTAGGCTATGACTACGGCTCCAACTGAAATGCAGAAGCGATCCTGATGCACAGAACCTTCTCATTTTTAATTCTCCTCCATTTGGATGTATATTCTCTTTTAATGGATATAAAATAAAAGCTACTTTTTAAGGATGTAACTTCTTTTTCACTTTATTTCTACCTTGTACCTGATCTCATACTTTTATGTTTACATGAGTGCACAAAAAACTTACTTTGGGCTAATCCCCCACAAGTAGTACTCCCGCTACACCTGTAACACCCATTTCTGTTGGACCACAGCTAACTGGATCTATAATCAGGCCTCAACAACATGTCCCTGATTGATTTGCCTCTCCAGTAGCCAATCATTGGGGCCTGTACTGTCAGATTTTAATATATCTCAATAATCTTTTATTATCCCTGGGAACTCCACCTTGTAGTATGAAAATTCGGTGGAGAATATTAATCTTTCCATTTTGTCTTTTTTCTCCTTTTTTAACAATGCTTGTTCCTGTGTTATCCCTTGATATTCCTCCATGGCTTCCTTTAGCTGTGATCTGCCATACCCCTGTTTTTCAAACTTAGAGTACATGTCCTGTAGTTGTATATCTTTCGACTGTGCACTTGTATTATTTTGCACTACCCTTTTAAACTGTGACTTAGGCAGTGTCTTTTTGAGACTTGGAGGGTGGCAGCTTGTAGCATTTAAAATGGAATTACGATCAGTCGTCTTCTGATACAATGTTGACTGTAGGGCAGTATCCTTTTAAAGATCCTTAGATCAGGAAAGTCAATAGACTCATTACTGTGTGTAATTTCGAATTGTAAGTTGACATTCCCAGTATTTAGCACTTCAAACCAAGCGATTAGCTCTTCTATAGAGCCCCTCCAAATAATGAAGAGATGATCTATATAATGCTTAAAAAACTTTATTCATGGATCCCTAAATAGAACCGTCCCATGTTCCTCAAATGTTGCCATATACAGGTTGGCATATGATGGGGCCACATTGGACCCCATCGCCATGCCAGAAACCTGTAAGTAGTAGTTTGTCTCAAACTTAAAGTAGTTGTATTGTAGACACACCTGTAGCAATTCCAAAATCACACCAGAAGAGGGGCCAAAATAGGGATGTTTTGCCAGATGTGCATTGCAAAACCACTAGTTGTTTTTATTTTTATTTTACTTGGTTTAACCACAGTAGCCTTGATGTCATTGCTCACTACAAGTTTTGGTTATACAGATGTTTACGGAAGCCTCAGTATCTCAACTCAGGATAGTCCTAGCTCTTTGGAACAAAAACTGATCTCTATATCGTATTAAAAGATAAAAGATCATTTGTAAACATTTTGCATATCCTTGATCCATAGACTTAGAACTTTAGTCTTAATGTAATGCTAAACATCACTGAAAGGGTCAATTTATAATGGGAAGGGTTTTATTCTCAATCCTAAATTATTTGGGGGATACCTAGGTAAATACAGTGTGCATGCAGACTATTTCAGTTTTGAGACTTGTCTTATAGGGGTGGGGGCTAGAGAGTGCAATTATTTGACATTTGCCAATTACCATTACTTTAAGTTGGGGGACCAGATAGGAACCTGGAATTTTTACAGATATAATTCCTCTATGGTAGCATTCTGCTGTAAACCTTTTGAGTTTAAAATTCCACAGGTTACAGAGCTAGGCTAGTAGAATTTTGGAGAAAATCCTATTTTATAAATGCATTTTGAGAAATGACAAGATGTAATATAAGCATAACAAATAATAAAAATGAACTGTTTTTTAAACTTATGTTTATGATTGACCCACCACAAGCTACAAACTTGGTTAGAAGCTGTGAGATTTCCTCACCCACACCTAGATTACCAATTGTGTGTTCATGTTTTAAAGCTGAAAAAATGGCAATTTCAGCGTTAAAACAGCACCGCAGCCATTACAAGTCTTGTCGGTATAGGTGTACCGCAAGCCTTTTAGCTTGTACCGCAACATCAGTCCCGCACACGTAAAAATTTAGTTTTTTCATGGGACTTCCATAGCGCTGCCGTTATGAGTTTTTCGGTCAGGCTAAAAAGCTAGCATTGCAGCCTATAACGACAAGATCCGTTCTGCAATCTAAAAGCAGTAGTTAT
This sequence comes from Bombina bombina, assembly GCF_027579735.1. NCBI lineage: Eukaryota > Metazoa > Chordata > Amphibia > Anura > Bombinatoridae > Bombina > Bombina bombina. The sequence continues at coordinate 935,298,817 of NC_069501.1, read as the reverse complement.
GAGTTTTACGCTACAAAACTGTAACATAAAACTCATAACTTAAGTGTTACAAAGTACACTAAAAACCCATAAACTATATATTAACCCCTAATCCGAGGCCCTCCCACATTGCAAACACTATATTAAAGTTATTAACCCCTAATCTGCCGCTCCCAACATCGTCGCCATTAAAAATAATTATTAACCCCTATTCCGCCACTCCCTGACATCGTCACCACTATAATAAAAGTATTAACCCCTAAACTGCCGCCCTCCTGCACAGCAAACAATATTGAACTAATATTAACCCAGAATCTGCCATCTGCCCAGATCGCCCCCCACTGTACTAAAGTTATTAAGCCCTAATTCCGCCACCACTTTAATAAACCTATTAACCCCTAAACCACAAGCCCCCCCCCCACAACGAAATAAAATAAATTAACCTATTAACCCCTAAACCAAAATCCCCCACATCGCAATAAACTAAATTAAACTAGATTAAAAATTTAAAAAATTCTAAATTAAAATTCATCATCCAATAGAATGAGAGATGCTTAAATCCTATTGGCTGATTTGAAGAGCCAATAGGATTTTAGCAGTGCTAATTACTATTGGCTGATTCAAATTTTTCAGCCAAGAGGAATGCAAAGGACGGCATTTTGAAATGGCTCCCTTGCATTGAAGATTCAGTGTACGGCAGTGACCATATGAAGATGATGCTCCCTGCCGGATGTCTTCCGGATTGACCCACTCCGCGCCCCCGGGATGAAAATAGAAGATGCTGTCTGGATGAAGATAGAAGAGGCCACCTGGAAAATAGGTAGATTAGGTTTTTTAGATAGTTATTTATTTTGGGGGTTTGGGGGGGGTGGGGGTTTGTAATGTTAGTGGGTCTTTGTAAAAAAAAATTCAGGTAAATTATTTCAGGTATTATTTTTGATTATTTGTTTGTTATTTTGTGTAATGAGAGATGCTTAAATCCTATTGGCTGATTTGAAGAGCCAATAGGATTTTAGCAGTGCTAATTACTATTGGCTGATTCAAATTTTTCAGCCAAGAGGAATGCAAAGGACGGCATTTTGAAATGGCCCCCTTGCATTGAAGATTCAGTGTACGGTAGTGACCATATGAAGAGGATGCTCCCTGCCGGATGTCTTCCGGATTGACCCACTCCGCGCCCCCGGGATGAAAATAGAAGATGCCGTCTGGATGAAGATAGAAGAGGCCGCCTGGAAAATAGGTAGATTAGGTTTTTTAGATAGTTATTTATTTTGGGGGTTTGGGGGGGTGGGGGTTTGTAATGTTAGTGGGTCTTTGTAAAAAAAAATTCAGGTAAATTATGTTATGTTAGTGGGTCTTTGTAAAAAAAAATTCAGGTAAATTATTTCAGGTATTATTTTTGATTATTTGTTTGTTATTTTGTGTAATGAGAGATGCTTGAATCCTATTGGCTGATTTGAAGAGCCAATAGGATTTTAGCAGTGCTAATTACTATTGGCTGATTCAAATTTTTCAGCCAAGAGGAATGCAAAGGACGGCATTTTGAAATGGCTCCCTTGCATTGAAGATTCAGTGTACGGCAGTGACCATATGAAGAGGATGCTCCCTGCCGGATGTTATTTTGTGTAATGTATTTTTTCTATGGGTGAAGGGTGCACCAGCACATCAAAACTGTGCTTGTATTTTGTGCGGTATGGAGCTCAAATCAACCATATCGCATGCACAAGCCGACTGTTTGAAAACTTGTAATAGCTGTGCTATAGGGGGTTAAATAACGTAACTTTTGTTGCGTTTGTTAATTTCCCTATAGGGTGCATAACTCATAATCTAGCTGTATGTCTCTCTGAAATGTGGGAGTTTATGGAGTTTTGAATGATGTTATTGGTTCAGGTTTTAAACAAATTTCCAATTATCCTAGCTTTGTGAAGGAATAATCTAGATTGTATTAAAGAGACAGGGACGAGTATTTTGCTTTATCTTTTCCTTTACTGCTTATACAGCAATTTAACGAATACATATAATTTAAAGGAAAAAACAATACATACATATGGTAAAAACAAAAAAAAACAAAACAATTAAAACACAGTATGAATGGTCAGTTGAAGAAGAGGCCAATCAGAACAGACCAAATGACCATAAACAGTCCAATATTATCCCAATATTCCTCTTTGAACTTTGATGCGGATAGGAAAATCATGATGAATGAAACAAGAAAAACAAGTCCCAATATAGATAAACTGAGAAAAACTTTCCAACAGGAACAAAGTATATATTGATTGAAGAGATAAATGCTCTCTCTGAATCCTGCTATGTTGCTTGAAGAAAATGTTGAGCTTGATTGGAGAAAAACATTTAAAGCCAGAACAGAAACGGTTATCCTCCTTAGAACCCTGGCTTATTAGGGTTCGGCACTGAAAAATATATAAGAAAAACATAAAATATATAGAAAACATGAATATAATCAAACAAACAGGGAGGGTAAAATAAAACAAGAGGAGGGAAAATACTTGTCTCTGTCTCTTTAATAAAATCTAGATTATTCCTTCACAAAGCTAGGATAATCAGAATTTTATTACAAGGACAGAGACTCCTATTTTGCTAGTTTAAAGTTAAAATAACATGAAATACATAGAATTAAATTAAATCATGAAACCAGCTGATGTGGAATAGAATGAATTGGTTTAAAATAACATTGTCTAAATTTTTTATCAGATGACCAATCTGCAGCATTTAAAATGTCTTGGAGCGAAACAGATTTACAAAATGCCTTTGAAGCAGAAGCTCCTCCAATGGAATGAGGAGAAAATGTTTTATCCACACCAACAGATAAACAAATAAACTAATGTAAAACAATTAAAGACAATTAATAAGCAATAAAATAAAATGACATACAAAAGAATAAAATGAAAATAATAAAATGAAAAAAATAATTATATTATAAAACAGTAATGGAGCACTGAATACTTAACTTGTCTCTGAGCAGCAAAGAGAAAAGAGGAAGATTGGGATAATATTGGACTGTTTATGGTCATTTGGTCTGTTCTGATAGGCCTCTTATTCATCTGACCATTCATACTGTGTTTTCATTGTTTTTTTGTTTTTACCATATGTCTGTATTGTTTTTTCCCTTACATTATATGTATTCGTTAAAATGCTGTATGAGCAGTAAAGGAAAAGATAAAGCAAAATAGGAGTTTCTGTCCTTGTAATAAAATCACAGTTTTCCTCGCTGTTGTCCTCAGTCAAGCCTAACCCACACTGATCATTATAAAGACAAGCTATACTATCATTATTCCGTAGGATCAATGACACAAATTTCATCACTGTATGTTCTTGAAACTTTAGCAATGCAGGCATAAAGAGGCATCTGATAGTACTTTCTGATACTGCCTCACAATGGTGAAATTTTCTTGTACTTGGAATTCTCTCACACTTATCAAACCTGTCCTTGAGTTTGAGTTCATGAAAATCAGTAACTTTTTTTGCTTTTGACATAGGTACATGTAACCCCCTTAATCTTCTTGTTGAAAAAGTGGAACATATCTTCAGGGGTGAGGATTTGACCCTCTTATGTGTTCTTTCAGGACCATCACATGCATTGCTGTAGCGAATCATGTCCACCAGACATCGATAAATGCCGGCAGCATGCACTGTCAGCATTTATCATTGCACAAGCAGGTCTGATGAACTACTTGTACAATGCCACCCCCTGCAGATTCACGGCCAATCGGCGGCTAGCAGGGGGTGTCAATCAACCAGATCATATGAGATCGGCGGATTGATGTCTGCCGCCCCAGATGCCCCGGCCCCATTTGGGCCGTGATAAATCAGCCCCTTTTGCTTTTTTACTTTGTCTTCTTTGTTTGCTATGGCACACTTATCTTTAAGAGCTTCAATTAATCTGTCATATTCTACTGTTGACATAGTTCTGGCCCTGTTATATTTTGCTGGAATTTTCTCATAAAAGGATTCTTACAAAAAAATTTTTTTTTAAGTTTTAGAAATTCTAACTACTTTACCTTTCAAAGCACTTTGTTTTTTATCTGCACTTATCTTCCTAATCTTGGATGCAAGAGATACTTGAAGGGACATTATACACTCATTTTTCTTTGCATACATGTTTTGTATATGATCTATTTATAAAGCCCATAAAGTTTTTTTTTTAAAATGTATAGTTTTGCTTATTTTTAAATAACGTTGCTCTGATTTTCAGACTCCTAACCAAGCCCAAAAGTTTTATGAGAATAATATCAGCTACCTTCTTCAGCTTGCTCCTGTTTATGTAAAGGGTATTTTTATATGCAAAAGAAGGGGGAGGGAGGAGTGTCTTATTTCCCACTTGCAGTGGGTTTTCCAGCTACCTTTTCAACAGAGCTAAACTGAGAGCTTCTAAGTAAGTTTTTAAACAGTTTTATTCTGGATTTTTATATCAGTATCTGTGCATCTTATTATTTATAGTAGTGTCTATTACATGCAGTTATATGAAAATGAGTGTATACTGTCCTTTTAAGAGCAGCACAAGCTGAGTCAACCTTCTGAAGAGAATCTTTGGGTAATACATAGTTTAATCTCTGCTTCAAACATGTTTCTTTTTCAATCACAAACATTTTTTTGTGAAGGTGTGAAACCTACCAGGAACACATTTTAATAGAAAGTTATTTTCCTTTGATATGCAATCTAATCAAATTTCTCATTGTCTTTTTGTAATAGGTTTGTTGGTATATTCCAAGTGATTACAATGACTGTTACCAAATAGCTGCTATTTCAATAGAAATTTGTTTTCTTAGTACTTAAAAAATGATGTAAGGGGGCGTGTCTAAGCCGCAACCATTATTAGACGTGAAAAATGGTTGCTCTGCTTATATTTTAAATAACATGTGGAATATCTCATCCATCCTACCTCATCACGACTTGTATTGATGAATACCAGCTACAGAAATACTTTGGAACTGGAGTATACCAATATCTCTACATTATTGTGATTGACAGAACTCATACAAGCCACAACTAAGGCGGCGGCCTACGACTAATTCTCCCCCCCCGTTAGAAAGATTGCTGGGTGAAGCGATAAGAATCCACTTTATCATATTGGGGTTCCTATTTGACAGAACTGAGAGGTATATATCAAGAGGAATGGGCGAACCTTTGCGCCACACAGACCTAAGATGGATTCTGAAGTTATAGCCATTTTGCAGCGGTTGTCTCACAAGATGGTGAATCAACACTTGCACCTCATGTTGATTTTGAGACCTGAATAGAGGGACGAACTCACCTCTCCCAATCCACAACTCACATTAACAAGTCTTCCAGAAACGCTGGATAGAAGTCCGGAGGGGGATCACACTGCCTGCTTAAGTGAGACTACCGACGCGATCGCACCATCAGACACAGACGGATTGACCTCACTGAATATTGTCTCTACAGGAGCAGCTTTGTCCATGTACTCTAGCACAAGTATACCACTAGTAGGAGAGAGGCTGGTTCTGGGCTCCCTGGAGATGCGGACGGTCGAAGGGGAGACTGGAATGGGCTGTGAACTGAGGAGCATGAAAGGCCTGCTATTGAGTTCTGCTCATGCCTTGCTGGGTTATGTTAAGACTTACCAGCCCCGTTACACGGACTTAGTCATGAAAACTACCGACACTCCTAGGTAAGTCTTCACTGCAATTAAAGATTTGATATGCTGGAGGAACTTAAACTCTTTTATACCTAAAAGAGGGATAGGTTAGAGATCTGAAGGGACTTTGGATTCCAGCAGAGTGGCAAAGAGTAACCATACTTATATGATTACTATCATAAGTCTGACTGTGCCTTCATTCATATTGTATAATATGCTCTGTTAATATGCTTTTTACAATCAGAGGGATCTGTTATATAATTGCCCTATAAGTCACTTGATATATATATCTATATGATACCTTTCCCCTCCCTCCTCTGTCTCTTAGGCTATTTTAAATCTACTAAATTATCATCACTATGGGTTTGCATTAAAGTAAATGTGTTAGAATACCCAGTATTTATATGTTTGTATAAGCCAGCTGATGGGTTTTCTTGCAATAACCAGACACTTACACAGAAAAGAGACATTTCCTGAGACAAATAGTGGGTGAAGTGAGCAGATTCTGGCAACCATACACTCCGTTTAAGCATTAAGATGAAATTTATAGGACACTGGTACATTTTACTGTCTATTCTCATAGCAGAGGTAATTCACTGATTTTATTGAAGGATGATATATGTTTGATATCCATGCCCCCATATATACGTTACAAAATACCCTATTGCAAAACTCTACAAGGATATATTACTTAATGGTAGCACCGGAACACCCCAACTCCATTTTGGTTATAACATTTTAAAACTAAGCTCTTGCCTTTTTTTTTGCATATTTATTGGAGCTCATCCTCTCCATCCACAAATACTCACTAGTAGTAATGAAAGCCCTGTCAGTATGGACTCCAGACACGTTGCATGCTATTTAATAATATATATATATATATATATATATATATATATATATATATATATATATATATATACCATATTTGTAAATCAGTTGCTCTCCCCTATATACTAGGGCCTCGATCCGATAAGCCGGCAACGCCAAATTTTGCACTGTTTTGGTATCACATATAAGGGGTAACATAGAAGTTACGCTCGTATATTTCTGCCTTCGGCCGTAGTTTTTTTGGCCCATAGACAGGTATACCAAACCCGCGCAGTTTGGTATCCAATATACAGCGTAAGGACTTACGTGGCGAAAATGGAGAAATCTTACTCCATTTTCACCTCGCCACAAATTGCAGGCGTAGTAAGCCTTACGCTGTGTATTGGAGCCCCGTAACTCCCTAAACTAGAGGCAAAATAAAACCTAACACCTAATGCATGCGCAATGTCTATCTACCTGTCAACCGCGAACTGCTAAATAAAACCTAACACCTAACGCATGCGCAATGTCTATCTACCTGTCAAATGCAATCCCCCGCCGCAATCCCTAATAAAGTATTTAACCCCTAAACCGGCGCTCCCGGACCCCGCTGCCACCTACATTAAATGCATAACCCCCTAATGTGAGCCCCTACACCGCCGCCATCTACATTACCTACCCCCTAATGTGAGCCCCTACACCGCCACCATCTACATTACCTACCCCCTAATGTGAGCCCCTACACCGCCGCCATCTACATTACCTACCCCCTAATGTGAGCCCCTTACCCCGCCGCCACCTGCATTAACTATGTTACCCCCTAATATGATCCCCCTCCACCGCCACCACCTATTTAAACTATATTAACCCCTAATGTGAGCCCCCTACACCGCCGCCACCTATATTAAATTATTAACCCCTAATCTAATCCCCCTATACCGCCGCCACCTATATTAAATTATTAAACCCAAATCTAATCCCCCTATACCACTAAACCTAAGTCTAACCCTACAAATAGCCCTGAAAAGGGCTTTTTGCGTGGCATTACCCCAAAGTAAACAGCTCTATGGCCAGCCCTTAAAAAGGCTTTTTGATTGGCTTTGCCCCAAAGTAATCAGCTCTTTTACCAGCCCTTAAAAGGGATTTTTGCAGGGCATTGTCACAAAGTAATCAGCTCTTTTGCCTGTAATCTAATCCCCCTACACCGCCGCCACCTATAATAAATGTATTAACCCCTAATCTAATCCCCCTACAACGCCGCCACCTATATTAAATTAATTAACCCCTAATCTAATCCCCCTATACCGCCGCCACCTATGTTAACTAAATTAACCCTAATTATATTAGGGTGAATATAGTTAATATAGTTATTGTATTATATATATTAACTATATTAACCCTAATAATATTAGGGTTAATATAGTTAATATAGTTCTTATATTATATATATTAACTATATTAACCCTATCTAACCACAACACCCCTAACTAAATTCTTATTAAAATAAATCTAATTAATATTAATATTATTAATTAAAATAATCCAATTTAAAACTAAATACTTACCTATAAATTAAACCCTAACCGCTAGATTTGGAGTTTTGTCGGTAACGACCCGAAAAACTAACGCCAGCTTTTTTCTGGCCGCACCATAAAAATAACTCTGGTATTGAGAGTCCACATAAAGGCTGCGTTAGGCTCCAAAAAAGGAGCGTAGAGCATTTTTAACGCAGCTTCAACTCTCGATACCAGAGTTGCTTACGGACGCGGCCAGCCTCAAAAACGTGCTTGTGCACGATTCCCCCATAGGAAACAATGGGGCTGTTTGAGCTGAAAAAAAACTAAACACCTGCAAAAAAGCAGCGTTCAGCTCCTAACGCAGCCCCATTGTTTGCTATGCGGTAGCCCTTCCTACGTCTGCACTTAACACTCTAACATGTACCCCGAGTCTAAACACCCCTAACCTTACACTTATTAACCCCTAATCTGCCGCCCCCGCTATCGCTGACCCCTGCATATTATTATTAACCCCTAATCTGCCGCTCCGTAAACCGCCGCTACTTACATTATCCCTATGTATCCCTAATCTGCTGCCCTAACATTGCCGACCCCTATATTATATTTATTAACCCCTAATCTGCCCCCCACAACGTCGCCTCCACCTGCCTACACTTATTAACCCCTAATCTGCCGACCGGACCTGAGCGCTACTATAATAAAGTTATTAACCCCTAATCCGCCTCACTAACCCTATCATAAATAGTATTAACCCCTAATCTGCCCTCCCTAACATCGCCGACACCTAACTTCAAACATTAACCCCTTATCTGCCGACTGGAGCTCACCGCTATTCTAATAAATGTATTAACCCCTAAAGCTAAGTCTAACCCTAACACTAACACCCCCCTAAGTTAAATATAATTTAAATCTAACGAAATTAATTAACTCTTATTAAATAAATTATTCCTATTTAAAGCTAAATACTTACCTGTAAAATAAATCCTAATATAGCTACAATATAAATTATAATTATATTATAGCTATTTTAGGATTAATATTTATTTTACAGGTAACTTTGTATTTATTTTAACCATGTACAATAGCTATTAAATAGTTAAGAACTATTTAATAGCTAAAATCGTTAAAATAATTACAAATTTACCTGTAAAAGAAATCCTAACCTAAGTTACAAATAAACCTAACACTAGACTATCAATAAATTAATTAAATAAACTACCTACAATTATCTACAATTAACCTAACACTAAACTATCAATAAATTAATTAAATACAATTGCTACAAATAAATACAATTAAATAAACTAGCTAAAGTACAAAAAATAAAAAAGAACTAAGTTACAAAAAATAAAAAAATATTTACAAACATAAGAAAAATATTACAACAATTTTAAACTAATTACACCTACTCTAAGCCCCCTAATAAAATAACAAAGCCCCCCAAAATAAAGAAATGCCCTACCTTATTCTAAATTACTAAAGTTCAAAGCTCTTTTACCTTACCAGCCCTGAACAGGGCCCTTTGCGGGGCATGCCCCAAGAAATACAGCTCTTTTGCCTGTAAAAAAAAACATACAATACCCAAGCCCCCCAACATTACAACCCACCACCAACATACCCCTAATCTAACCCAAACCCCCCTTAAATAAACCTAACACTAAGCCCCTGAAGATCATCCTACCTTGTCTTCACCTCACCGGGTATCACACCGATCCGTCCAGAAGAGCTCCTCCGATGTCCTGATCCAAGCCCAAGCGGGGGGCTGAAGAGGTCCATGATCCGGCTGAAGTCTTCATCCAAGCGGGGCAGAAGAGGTCTTCCATCCGATTGAAGTCTTCATCCAAGCGGCATCCATCCGGAGCGAAGCGGCAGCATCCTGAAGACCTCCACCGCGGAACATCCATCCTGGCCGACGACTGAACGACGAATGACGGTTCCTTTAAATGACGTCATCCAAGATGGCGTCCCTCGAATTCCGATTGGCTGATAGGATTCTATCAGCCAATCGGAATTAAGGTAGGAATATTCTGATTGGCTGATGGAATCAGCCAATCAGAATCAAGTTCAATCCGATTGGCTGATCCAATCAGCCAATCAGATTGAGCTTGCATTCTATTGGCTGATCGGAACAGCCAATAGAATGCGAGCTCAATCTGATTGGCTTATCGGATCAGCCAATCGGATTGAACTTGATTCTGATTGGCTGATTCCATCAGCCAATCAGAATATTCCTACCTTAATTCCGATTGGCTGATAGAATCCTATCAGCCAATCGGAATTCGAGGGACGCCATCTTGGATGATGTCATTTAAAGGAACCGTCATTCGTCGTTCAGTCGTCGGCCAGGATGGATGTTCCGCGGTGGAGGTCTTCAGGATGCTGCCGCTTCGCTCCGGATGGATGCCGCTTGGATGAAGACTTCAATCGGATGGAAGACCTCTTCTGCCCCGCTTGGATGAAGACTTCAGCCGGATCATGGACCTCTTCAGCCCCCCGCTTGGGCTTGGATCAGGACATCGGAGGAGCTCTTCTGGACGGATCGGTGTGATACCCGGTGAGGTGAAGACAAGGTAGGATGATCTTCAGGGGCTTAGTGTTAGGTTTATTTAAGGGGGGTTTGGGTTAGATTTGGGGTATGTGGGTGGTGGGTTGTAATGTTGGGGGGCTTGGGTATTGTATGTTTTTTTTTACAGGCAAAAGAGCTGTATTTCTTGGGGCATGCCCCGCAAAGGGCCCTGTTCAGGGCTGGTAAGGTAAAAGAGCTTTGAACTTTAGTAATTTAGAATAGGGTAGGGCATTTTTTTTTTATTTTGGGGGGCTTTGTTATTTTATTAGGGGGCTTAGAGTAGGTGTAATTAGTTTAAAATTGTTGTAATATTTTTCTTATGTTTGTAAATATTTTTTTATTTTTTGTAACTTAGTTCTTTTTTATTTTTTGTACTTTAGCTAGTTTATTTAATTGTATTTATTTGTAGCAATTGTATTTAATTAATTTATTGATAGTGTAGTGTTAGGTTAATTGTAGATAATTGTAGGTAGTTTATTTAATTAATTTATTGATAGTCTAGTGTTAGGTTTATTTGTAACTTAGGTTAGGATTTCTTTTACAGGTAAATTTGTAATTATTTTAACGATTTTAGCTATTAAATAGTTCTTAACTATTTAATAGCTATTGTACATGGTTAAAATAAATACAAAGTTACCTGTAAAATAAATATTAATCCTAAAATAGCTATAATATAATTATAATTTATATTGTAGCTATATTAGGATTTATTTTACAGGTAAGTATTTAGCTTTAAATAGGAATAATTTATTTAATAAGAGTTAATTAATTTCGTTAGATTTAAATTATATTTAACTTAGGGGGGTGTTAATGTTAGGGTTAGACTTAGCTTTAGGGGTTAATACATTTATTAGAATAGCAGTGAGCTCCAGTCGGCAGATTAGGGGTTAATAATTGAAGTTAGGTGTCGGCGATGTTAGGGAGGGCAGATTAGGGGTTAATACTATTTATGATAGGGTTAGTGAGGCGGATTAGGGGTTAATAACTTTATTATAGTAGCGCTCAGGTCCGGTCGGCAGATTAGGGGTTAATAAGTGTAGGCAGGTGGAGGCGACGTTGAGGGGGGCAGATTAGGGGTTAATAAATATAATATAGGGGTCGGCAGTGTTAGGGGCAGCAGATTAGGGGTACATAAGGATAACGTAGGTGGCGGTGCTTTGCGGTCGGCAGATTAGGGGTTAATAAGTGTAGGCAGGTTGAGGCGACGTTGAGGGGGGCAGATTAGGAGTTAATAAATATAATACAGGGGTCGGCGGTGTTAGGGGCAGCAGATTAGGGGTACATAAGGATAACGTAGGTGGCGGTCGGCAGATTAGGGGTTAAAAAATTTTTTCGAGTGTCGGCGATGTGGGGGGACCTCGGTTTAGGGGTACATAGGTAGTTTATGGGTGTTAGTGTACTTTAGGACACAGTAGTTAAGAGCTTTATAAACCGGCATTAGCCCAGAAAGCTCTTAACTACTGACTTTTTTCCTGCGGCTGGAGTTTTGTCGTTAGATGTCTAACGCTCACTTCAGAAACGACTCTAAATACCGGAGTTATAAAAATCCCATTGAAAAGATAGGATACGCAATTTACGTAAGGGGATCTGCGGTATGGAAAAGTTGCGGCTGGAAAGTGAGCGTTAGACCCTATTTTGAGTGACTCCAAATACCGGCGGTAGCCTAAAACCAGCGTTAGGAGCCTCTAACGCTGGTTTTCATGGCTACCGCCAAACTCCAAATCTAGGCCAAAGATAGTTACAATATAATTAATAATTACATTGTAGCTATTTTAGGGTTTATATTTATTTTACAGGTAACTTGGTATTTATTTTAACTAGGTACAATAGCTATTAAATAGTTAATAACTATTTAATAGCTACCTTGTTAAAATAATTACCAATTTACCTGTAAAATAAATCCTAACCAAAGTTAAAAATATACCTAAACTATCAATAAATTAAATAAACTACAAATATCTAAACTAAAATACAATAAAATACACTAAACTAAATTACAAAAAAACAAACACTAAATTACAAAAAATAAAAAAAGATTACAAGAATGTTAAGCTAATTACACCTAGTCTAAGCCCCCTAATAAAATAACAAGCCCCCCAAAATAAAAAAATTTCCCTACCCTAATCTAAATTACAAAAGTTAACAGCTCTTTTACCAGCCCTTAAAAGGGCTTTTTGCAGGGCATGCCCCAAAGTAATCAGCTCTTTTGCCTGTAAAAAAACACAATACCACACCCCAACATTGCAACCCACCACCCGCATACCCCTACTCTAAACACATCCAAACCCCCCTTAAAAAAAAAAAAAACGTTGTCACCAAGCCGGGCCGAACTCTTCATCCAAACCAGGCGATGTCTTCATCCAAGCGGCAAAGAAGAAGTCTTCCATCCCGGCGATGTCTTCATCCAAGCGGCAAAGAAGAGGTCCTCTATCGGGGTGAAGTTTTCCTCCAAGCGGCATCTTCAATCTTCTTTCTTCTGACCTCCGACGCGGAACATCCAGCTGAACGACGAATGAAGTTTCCTTTAAATTACGTAATCCAAGATGGCGTCCCTCAAATTACGATTGGCTGATAGGATTCTCTCAGCCAATTGGAATTAAGGTAAGAAAATCTGATTGGCTGATTCAATCAGCCAATCAGATTCAAGTTCAATCCGATTGGCTGATCCAATCAGCCAATCAGATTGAGCTTGCATTCTATTGGCTGATCGGATGAAGAGTTTGGCCCGGCTGGGTGAAGACGACTCAAGGTAGGGAGATTTTCTGGGGCTTAGTGTTAGGTTTTTTTAAGGGGGGTTTGGGTGGGTTTAGAGTAGGGGTATGTGGGTGGTGGGTTGTAATGTTGGGAGGTGGTAGTGTGTTTTTTTTTACAGGCAAAAGAGCTGATTACTTTGGGGCATGCCCCGCAAAAAGCCCTTTTAAGGGCTGGTAAAAGAGCTGTTAACTTTTGTAATTTAGATTAGGGTAGGGAATTTTTTTATTTTGGGGGGCTTTGTTATTTTATTAGGGGGCTTAGAATAGGTGTAATTAGCTTAACATTCTTGTAATCTTTTTTTATTTTTTTGTAATTTAGTGTTTTGTTTTTTTTTGTAATTTAGTTTAGTGTATTTAATTTTAATATTTTTTAATATAGCTGGCGGCGGGGTAGGGGGATTAGATTAGGGGTTAATAACTTTAGTATAGCTGGCGGCGGGGTAGGAGCTCACATTAAGGGGTAGGTAATGTAGGTGGCGGCGGTGTAAGGGGCTCACATTAGGGGGTAGGTTATGTAGGGGGCGGCGGTGTAAGGGGCTCACTTTAGGGGGTAGGTAATGTAGGTGGCGGAGGTGTAAGGGGCTCACATTAGGGGGTAGTTAATGTAGGTGGCGGCGGGGTCCGGGAGCGGCGGTTTAGGGGTTAATAACTTTATTAGGTGCGGCAGGGTCCGAGAGCGGCGGTTTAGGGGTTAATACATTTATTATTAGGAGAATGAGGGGGGATAGAGGGGTATATGTGTTGGGCTATGTTTGGGAGGCTTGTTAGACAGTACGGGAGATTTAATACTTTAATCAGGTTTTGTAGGCGCCGGCAGTTTCTAAAGTGCCGTAAGTCACTGGCGACTCCAGAAATTTGTACTTACGCAGATTTCCGGACATCGCTAGTTTATCCGACTTACGGCACTTTAGCAATAGCTGGCGGGGTATATTGGATAGCTCTAGTTGCGAGCTGAAACTATGGGCGGCGGGGGTTCCCTCGCTTGCACAGCAAACTACGATGTATATCGGATCGCGCCCTATATGCTTAGGTCCAAGAGTGACCGTGACATGTAGCTAATCCCCTATATTATATAATTTAAGATCAGGTAGGTCCAAGAGTGACCCTTTGCACCATATGGGGAACACAAGTTGAAAAATTAAAAACTGAGGTTTCATTGTTATATGTTCTACACACCTGTGATCACTAGAGGGTAATTATTTACATTGCTATTTTTTTATCTTTTTTGTCTAGCGTAGTTTATACGTAACAGAACATGATATAGATGCCTATATGATTAAGATATATGACAAAGTACTATAGCTCATACTAGCAGGTATCTTCATATGCCAGAAATTAACCTATTGTATAAATTCTATTTTCACTTTTAGGTATAGTATTACACAGGATATGACATAGCATTGTTATTTTCAATAATTGTCACTATGTATAAATGTTCATGTGTCTGCATAGCACTAGATATATGCAAAAACAATTTCTCCCTCTTTTTATTTTTCATATGTGTTTGATGTTTGGACATATTTTTTTTTACTATATGTTGTAATCAATCATAACCTCAATAAAAAATTATAAATTAAAAAAAAACAAAAAAAATAATGTCAGTCATCCTACCCTTGAACACAGTAACTAATGAGCTGTAGTCACTGCTTTTATCACAGGAGAAACAACACTATGGAGTCCATTTAACAAGCTCCATAGGGACCTTGTGGAACCGTGTTTCTGGCGAGTCTTCACACAAGTTATGGAGCAGGTGGACAGGAATCGCCAGAAATCAACCCAATCGAGTACGATCAGGTTGATTGACACCCCCCGCCTGCAGGGAGCGGAGTTACACCAGCAGCTCTTGTGAGCTGCTGGTGCAATGCTGAATATGGAGAGCGTATTGCTCTCCACATTCAGCGATGTCTTGCGGACCTGATCCGCAGTGTCGGATCAGGTCCGCAAGACCTTTCGTAAATAGGGGCCTATAGCTCTGTGTTTTACACTGTTAATTTGTACAACGCCCAAGTGAACACTGCATTTCCATATCTAGATAAAATATATTTCCGCACCACTTGAATCTAACACACTTCAGCTAGTAGTATCTAACCACAAGAATGCAGCCAACACACTGACAAGCTGTGTCTATACACTTGTTATGTTTGTGCCGGCACCGACATTATAGATTATGCTTCACTGTTGCCAATATAAAATGTAAAAATATCCCAATAGAGGGATATAAAAGAGCGCTGATATTTAAAAAGAAAACAATATACAATTTAAAACCAAATATTATACTAATAATATAGTAGATCAAGTTTACCGTATAAGTCTTGTTTACTGTCCATATGCTGGTGGTAAATAGGGAATGGAAATGTCCTCTTGAATGGAATAATAAATCAGGCAGCTCCTCTTGATCCCAGAGAGTGTGGAACAACTGTTGAAGAAGAATAGAGAGAGGGCGCCACAATAGCGTAATATCGTCTGGAATGCAGGTACAGATAAAAGAAGATTTTATGCTTACCAGATGGTGTGGCACTGTATTGTAACCAGTGCAAAAGAGCAGGCTAGCACTTAACAGTGGCTAGTACACTGTAGGAGCCAGGCTCCAAAGTCCTAGTTGCAACTTGGTGTTTGTCTCCTGATGTCTGGACTTGTCTGGACTTCAGGTGTTGCAAAGGAGTAATCTTTTGTGTGTTGTTCAGATGGTATGTATGAACCACAACACAGACAACTTCAAATAAAAATAATTTTTAATATTTTATGACGCGTTTCTCAACCTGCAAGGGTTGTTTCATCAGATAAAAAAGTGAATGTCATCATTAACAATTGTTGGCAATTTATACACATTTGTGTATCAAAAAAGGAAGTTGTCATCAAATATGTAATCCAATAGAAAGACATTTGTGTGCATTCAGCTGTGGAACCAACACAGGATCCCAGCTGTTACAATTTGGATAATTAAACTAATTTGCAAGGTTGTATGTATGTGAGAATCTAAAATTTAACCTGTTAGTTGCAAAATGGGTGAAAAAAACAATCTTGTCACTTTATATTTACTACCATTTATTACATATGTAACCTCACTGAATTGTTTGTTGTAATAGATGCTATTCATTTGCATTTAAAAGATAATATATTTAGTTAAAATGTTGGCAGATAAAAAGTGTGTGTGTTAGAAGTAAAGTAATTAATAATAAAATTCTGAATGGGAGACAGAGTTTTAGACCTGTTGTTTATATTTAAGCATATAAAAAATGTTAAATCTTTGTAGTAGATAGAAAGTGTGTATGTGTGAAGTGAAGTAGTTTATAATAAAAATCTAAATAGGAATCTGAATTTTGAACCTGTTGAACTCAATAAAATATTTTGATAGAATGAACATTCTAAATCTAGAAAATATGTTTGTACATTTTAGATGCCTATACACAAGATAAATTTTTCAGTGAATAGCAATATTTGGGTGTATGTGTACCCATGCACGCATAATTGTAAGAAAAAAGAAAAAAGAAAAAAGAGAGAAGAAAGAACAAAGCCAAAAAGAAAAAAGAAAGAAGAAAAAAGAAAAAACACCCCCATTTACCTTGTAAAAAACTGTGTGTGTGTGCTAGTATATATACATAATGTGTATGTGTGTGTGTACGATGTGTGTGTGTGTATGTGTGTGTGGGCTAGTATATAAACATATTGTGTATGTGTGTGTGTGCATGTGTGTGTGTTTGTATATGTACATATTGTACATGTATGTGTGTACATCATGTGTGTGTGTAAATGCGTACAAGTGTGAATGTGTATGCATAAGTGTGCGTACACACATACACACACAAAAAAACAAATGTAAATGTGTGTGTGTGTGTACACTTGTATGTAATGAATTATGAAATATTGGAAATCAGTGTTTTGTCTCACTTCCTTCACCTCAAGTGAGGACAATAGTGATGCCAATTGGGAGTGTTGTTTTAACCTATTTGTCAATAGTGCCTCTGACTTGTGGATGTAATAAGATGCCATGAAAGGACAATAGTGATGCCATTTTGAAGTGTTGTTTTAACCTATTTGCCAATAGTGTATCTGACTTATGGATGTTGTAGAATGTATTTGTATTTTGTATCAGACAAAATAACAGCTGTAAATGTCTATCAATTGAAGGCTGCTAAATCAAGGTTGGCATTTAACCCTTGGGGGTAAAGGGTCTTCAGTCGATAGATCCAGTATATTTCACGCTGTCTGAGTCTAGTAAGTCTGTTGTAGTCAGGACTCTTTGGAATAAAATCAATCGGAATGTATGTAAAAATGTATGGATTTCCATTGTGTTTAGTTAAACAGTGATTTGGTATACTATGTTTAATTTTGTTTTTCTACAGTTTTTACAGTTGCGGTGATGTTCACCCCATCTGTTTCTCAGTTTCCTGGAGGTGCGGCCTTCATATTGGAGGCCGCATATACACTCCATAAGATAAACAGTGAAAGTTGAGTTACAATTGAAAAAAATAGGAATTTGAAAGCACTCACCAGTGATAGTCGATTTGAAGTTTTTAATTCCCGATTTTATAATTTTACAAGAGCCACATCCTTTCATGACATCTTATTACATCCACAAGTCAGAGGCACTATTGACAAATAGGTTAAAACAACACTCCCAATTGGCATCACTATTGTCCTCACTTGAGGTGAAGGAAGTGAGACAAAACACTGATTTCCAATATTTCATAATTCATTACATACAAGTGTACACACACACACACATTTACATTTGTTTTTTTGTGTGTGTATGTGTGTACGCACACTTATGCATACACATTCACACTTGTACACATTTACACACACACATGATGTACACACATACATGTACAATATGTATATATATACATACATGTACAATATGTACATATACAAACACACACACATACACACACATACACAATATGTTTATATACTAGCCCACACACACATACACACACACACATCGTACACACACACATACACATTATGTATATATACTAGCACACACACACAGTTTTTTACAAGGTAAATGGGGGTGTTTTTTCTTTTTTCTTCTTTCTTTTTTCTTTTTGGCTTTGTTCTTTCTTCTCTCTTTTTTCTTTTTTCCTTTTTCTTTTTTCTTTTTTCTTACAATTATGCGTGCATGGGTACACATACACCCAAATATTGCTATTCACTGAACAATTTATCTTGTGTATAGGCATCTAAAATGTACAAACATATTTTCTAGATTTAGAATGTTCATTCTATCAAAATATTTTATTGAGTTCAACAGGTTCAAAATTCAGATTCCTATTTAGATTTTTATTATAAACTACTTCACTTCACACATGCACACTTTCTATCTACTACAAAGATTTAACATTTTTTATATGCTTAAATATAAACAACAGGTCTAAATCTCTGTCTCCCATTCAGAATTTTATTATTAATTACTTTACTTCTAACACACACACTTTTTATCTGCCAACATTTTAACTAAATATATTATCTTTAAATGCAAATGAATAGCATCTATTACAACAAACAATTCAGTGAGGTTACATATGTAATAAATGGTAGTAAATATAAAGTGACAAGATTGTTTTTTTTTCACCCATTTTGCAACTAACAGGTTAAATTTTAGATTCTCACATACATACAACCTTGCAAATAAGTTTAATTATCCAAATTGTAACAGCTGGGATCCTGTGTTGGTTCCACAGCTGAATGCACACAAATGTCTTTCTATTGGATTACATATTTGATGACAACTTCCTTTTTTGATACACAAATGTGTATAAATTGCCAACAATTGTTAATGATGACATTCACTTTTTTATCTGATGAAACAACCCTTGCAGGTTGAGAAACGCGTCATAAAATATTAAAAATTATTTTTATTTGAAGTTGTCTGTGTTGTGGTTCATACATACCATCTGAACAACACACAAAAGATTACTCCTTTGCAACACCTGAAGTCCAGACAAGTCCAGACATCAGGAGACAAACACCAAGTTGCAACTAGGACAAGTGCTTTTGGAGCCTGGCTCCTACAGTGTACTAGCCACTGTTAAGTGCTAGCCTGCTCTTTTGCACTGGTTACAATACAGTGCCACACCATCTGGTAAGCATAAAATCTTCTTTTATCTGTACCTGCATTCCAGACGATATTACGCTATTGTGGCGCCCTCTCTCTATTCTTCTTCAACAATATAAAATGTAATAACAATTTAGAGCTCATTGACAAACATAAGCTATTTAATGTCAATTCATTAATATAATTAGTGTAAAATACTGTTAAATTTTTATTTTTTGTTATTTTTATATTACATTTTGTCATTTCTCAAAATGCATGAAGGCAATAGTTTTTTTTACCCAGATGTCTTCTAGCCCTAGCTCTGTAGCTAGTGGAATCTCAAACTCAAATATTTTACAGCAGAATGCTACTATAGAGGAGTTGTATCTATAAAAAAGGTTCCTATCTGGTCCCCCACCAGAGATAAATATTCTTAAAGTGAGGGGAAATGTACTTTCTCGAACCATAATAAAAAAAAATAAGAGAAGCTTCAAACCTGAAATGCTCAACATGCACACTATACTTATCAAGGTACCCCACTAAAAAAGTGGGACAGAGACTTGAACCTTTCTCATTATAAATTGACTCTAAGGGCTAAATTTAATAAGCAGCGAATGCTGCTTTCTACACCCATAGTTTCCGTCTTGCCTAAAACATAAGTTAAGAAGCAGCGCTTGTAAGAATCTTACCGATCCAATCGGGATGATTGACACCCCCTGCTAGCGGCCAATTGGCCGTGAATGTGCAGGGGGCGGCATTGCACAAGCATTTCACAAGAAATGCTTGTGAAATGTTAAATGTTGACAGCATATGCTGTCGGCATTTAGCGATGTCGGGTGGACATGATTCTCTACAGCAAATCAAAATTACATTATGACTTAAGTTGTAAGCCTAAGGATAAAAATGTTTATATATCTACATGTACCTTGTAATGTGATCTAGAGATCAGTTTTTTTTCCAAGGGGCTAGGGCCAACCTAAGCTGAGATATTGAGGTTTCCTTAAACATCTGCATAACAAAAATTTGTTGTGCAACATGACACAAAAATGGCTGCCGTGGTTAAACCAAGGAAAATAAGAATACAAATTTAAAAACGGTCAAGCAATCTATATAGGACAACTTGAGACGATTGACCTGACTCCATCCTACATGTCATATATAATTTTCAATTCATGCAGAGCAGGAATTATGGCAACCTGTGTGTAAAAACATAAACATGAATAAGAGATTTGTTAATACTTTAGTATCCTTTTATTTAAATCAGATATGTACGAAGATGTACTGCATGTGCTGGCATACAGAGACAGGCGATTTGTGTTTTGACTGGAGAATTTACAGCTTGCAGATAACAACCAATCGGCTAGATTACGAGTTTTGTGTTATGAGCAAAAAATCAGCGTTAAGCCTGAAAACGCTGCTTTTTTATAACTGCTGGTATTACGGGTCTTGCAGATTTAGGGTCACCGCATGCTTTTTTGGCCTTACCGCAAATCAACTTACGCAAATTGCGAATAGTCTTTTTTCTATGGGACTTCCATAGCGCCGGTATTACAAGCTTGTCCTGAGAGGCCAAAAAATGAGTGGTATACCCTATCCCGTCAAGATTCGTACCGCATTCTAAAGTCAGTAGTTATGAGTTTTACACTTCAATGCTGTGGCATAAAACTCATAACTAAAGTGCTAAAAAGTACACTAACACCCATAAACTACCTAATAACCCCTAAACCGAGTCCCTCCCGCATCGCAAACACTAAAATAAAATTATTAACCCCTAATCTGCCACTCCAGACATCGCCGCTACTAGAATAAACATATTAACCCCTAAACCACCGCACTCTCGCCTCGCAAACATTAGTTAAATATTTTTAACCCCTAATCTGCTGTCCCTAACATCGCCGCCACCTATCTACATTTATTAACCCCTAATCTGCCGCCCCCAATGTAGCCGCCACTATACTATATTTATTAACCACTAAACCTAAGTCTAACCCTAACACCCCCTAACTTAAATATGGTTTAAATAAATCTAAATAAAACTTACTATTAATATCTAAATCATTCCTATTTAAAACTAAATACTTACCTGTAAAATAAACCCTAAGCTAGCTACAATATAACTAATAGTTACATTGTATCTAGCTTAGGGTTTATTTTTATTTTACAGGCAAGTTTGTATTTATTTTAACTAGGTAGAATAGTTACTAAATAGTTATTAACTATTTACTAACTACCTAGATAAAATAAATACAAATTTACCTGTAAAATAAAACCTAACCTAAGTTACACTAACACCTAACACTACACTATAATTAAATAAAATTACCTAAATTACAAAAAAAAACAAACACTAAATTACAGAAAATAAAAAACAAATCACAAGATATTTAAACTAATTACACCTAATCTAATAGCCCTATCAAAATAAAAGAAAGCCCCATAAAAAAAAAAAACCTAGCTTAAACTAAAATACCAATAGCCCTTAAAAGCGCCTTTTGCGGGGCATTGCCCCAAAGAAATCAGCTCTTTTACCTGAAAAAAAAAATACAAACAACCCCCCCAACAGTAAAACCCACCACCCACACAACCAACCCCCCAAAATAAAACACTAACTAAAAAAACCTAAGCTCCCCATTTCCCTGAAAATTGCATTTGGATGGGCATTGCCCTTAAAAGGGCATTTAGCTCTATTGCGGCCCAAAGCCCTAACCTAAAAATAAAATCCACCCAATAAACCCTTAAAAAAACTAACACTAACCCCTGAAGATCCACTTACAGTTTTGAAGATCCTACATCCATCCTCAATGACGCCGGGAGAAGTCCTCATCGAAGTGGCAAGAAGTCCTTAACGAAGCCGGGAGATGTCTTTATTCAAGCCGGGAGAAGACTTCACCAAGATGGCATCTTCTATCATCCATCCGGCGCACAGTGGGTCCATCTTCAAGACATCCAACGCGGAGCATCCTCTTATTTCCGACGACTAACAACAAATGAAGGTTCTTTTAAATGATGTCATCCAAAATGGCGTCCCTTAGATTCCGATTAGCTGATCTAATTCTATCAGCCAATCAGAATTAAGGTTGAAAAAATTCTGCCAACCGGACCTCGCCACTACTCTAATAAATGTATTAACCCCTAAAGCTAACTCTAACCCTAACCCAAATACCCCCCTAAATTAAATATAATTTAAATCTAATGAAATAAAATAAATCTTATTAAATAAATTAATCCTATTTAAAGCTAAATACTTACCTGTAAAATAAACCCTAAGGGTTTAGATTTGGGGTATGTGGGTGGTGGGTTGTAATGTTGGGGGGGTATTGTATGTTTTTTTTTAATTAAAAAGAGCTGATGATTTTGGGGCATGCCCTGTAAAAGGCCCTTTTAAGGGCTTGTAAGGTAAAAGAGCTGTTAACTTGTTATTTTAGAATAGGGTAGGGCATTTTTTTATTTTGGGGGGCTTTGTTATTTCTTTTGGGGGGCTTAGAGTAGGTGTAATAAGAAAATTCTTTTAATCTTTTTTTATTTTTTGTAATTTACTGTTTGTTTTTTTTCTAATTTAGTTTAGTTTATTTAATTGTAGATAATTGTAGGTAGTTTAGTTAATTAATGTGTTAGGTTTAATTGTAACTGTTATTTGTTAGGATTTATTTTACAGGTAATTTTGTAATTATTTTAACTAGGTAGCTATTAAATAGTAAATAACTATTTAATAGCTATTGTACCTAGTTAAAATAAATACAAAGTTGCCTGTAAAATAAATATAAATCCTAAAATAGATACAATATAATTATTCGTTATATTGTAGCTATATTAGGGTTTTTTATACAGGTAAGTATTTAGCTTTAAATAGGATTAATTTATTTAATAAGATTTATTTTATTTCGTTAGATTTAAATTATATTTAACTTAGGGGGGTGTTAGGGTTAGGGTTAGACTTAGCTTTAGGGGTTAATACATTTATTAGAGTAGCGGCAAGGTCCGGTCGGCAGATTAGGGGTTAACTGTAGGTAGGTAGCGGCGACATTGGGGGGGCAGATTAGGGGTTAATAAATATTATGTAGGTGTCTGCGATGTTAGGGGCAGCAGATTAGGGGTACATAGGGATAATGAAGGTTGCGGCGGTGTGCGGTCGCCAGACTAGGGGTTAAAAAAATGTAATTATAGTGGCGGTGATCTGGGGGGACCTCGGTTTAGGGGTGCATAGGTAGTTTATGGGTGTTAGTGTACTTTAGAGCACAGTAGTTAAGAGCTTTATGAACCGGCATTAGCCCATAAAGCTCTTAACTCCTGACTTTTTTCTGCGACTGGAGTCTTGTCATTAGAGTTCTAACGCTCACTTCAGCGAAGACTCTAAATACCAGCGTTAGAAAGATCCCATTGAAAAGATAGGATGTGCAATTGGCGTAAGGGGATCTGCGGTATGGAAAAGTCGTGGCTGAAAAGTGAGCGTTAGACCCTTTCCTGACTGACTCTAAATACCAGCGGGCGGCCAAAACCAGCGTTAGGACCCCTTAACGCTGGTTTGGACGGCTAACACAGAACTCTAAATCTAGGCGAGTGTGTTCTGTGTGAGTTCTTGATCTACCAATTTCAGTTATTCATGTGCTGATGCTCCTGACTTCTTATTCTTGGCTTGTCTGAATCCTGTTGATTTGCTTCATAACCCAGATCTTTGGACTGTCCTTCACCTATCTATGTCTCTAGATGTCTGGTTCTATTCTAGTTCTCAGTAGAAAGTATTACCTAGTTGTCCAAACTGGTATCTGTTGCTGGCCTGTCTGCTATCATGTACCAAGCCTTTGACATGAATACGGCTATGTCTGTTTTGCCTATCTGACATTCCTATCTCACAGTGTAAGCTTTGCATATCTACTATCTTTGGCCAGACATTTGGTATTTTGGTCCTGCTCATCTAGCAAACCTGACAAATAGTACTAGCTCTTCAGCACTACCATCTTTGTCAAGACTTTTGTTTTTATGATGTTACTCATCTATCAATCTATTTAATATATACCAGTTTTGCAGGACTACAACCATTGCAAAAAATAGCTGCTATTCTGTTCCTGATAATCTGGCAACCATTACTTTCATCTTCTAGCTCGGTAGCACTACAGCCTTTTCCAAGACACCTGTTATTCTGTTCTTGGTCATCTGACAATCTGGTCTTCAAGTACCAGCACTATAGTCTTTGTCAAGACACATTATTCTGTAAAATTACAAGCAAGCAAGATGCAAGCAAGATATCAATGGTTTAACCAGTAACTAGACAAGACAGTAACCAACCCCAGTAAGTTGCATTGGCATGTACAAAGAGGAAATCTAAATTCAAATAATCAGTGTTCCAAACACACCAGCACAAAGCAAAAACTTATGGCCATGTTCCAGCAGATTAAGCAGCATTAATTATGTTGTCATGCCAAGCAGTTAATAAAGCTGCCAGAACAGCATGGCAAGCACGTATTACATTAAGACTCTTGTAAAGTAAGTGATTGGTGGGTTTTCTAGCCAACATCACATTATTACAATTTAAAATATGTCTGTTTCGAAGAAGTCTATGATGGGTTCATAGGCGAAAAAGTGTTTTAAATGATTATAAAACCCACAAAAGGGAGCAGGGTGAGCAAGCACCTAGCAGAAGGGTGGATATAGTTGTGATCTTAACAGTGATCTTGATCTGGGCTTGTACATTTAATTATTATGACAATGTCTTTATTTATATTGGCAGCAACCTTGTATATGATGTTACATGTTGAAAAGCAACACATTTCAGACAGTTTAATCTGTTCCTTTAGCTAATCAAGAGGTCTCATCCAGATCTGGTTCAGTTTTTTTCTGTTACTAGTTTGGGTAAGGTTTTTGGGTTGGTGCTATGGTTTATAATGCTCATGATAGTTTAGAGAATTCTACTTTTTATCCAGCTGAAGGCAGCAGTTTGAAGATATGGAGAGCATAGGTAGGCCTTTATCATTTCTAAACCCCATATAATGCAGGCTAGTTAACCTGTTAACCTGGACAGAATTAGTCAAGCACTGCTTCTGTGGTGGTGAAACTGTACTTATTACACTGATGGCAGTTTCCCTGGTTCGGGTGGGGGGAGAATACATCATACATTTTTATGTGCTTTTTATCCCTGGCAGTTTGATCTATATTATTTCTACACCCTATTTTACTTTTGAATAAATCATCAATGAGATTTAAATTTTTCTCCCTCAGTAATCTTTGGGTTTATATCAATCAGAAAGTTAATGAGAAAATTTGGTGTAGAGTATGCATTAGGGGCCAATTTATTAAGCCCCTAAGGCTCGCTGAAAACAGGCTCACCAGTAACAGAAGTTATGAAGCAGCGGTCTAAAGACCACTGCTCCATAACTTGTCCACCTGCTCTGAGGCTGTGGACAGAAATTAACCCGATTGAATATGATCGGGTTGCTTGACACCCCTTGCTTGCGGTCGATTGGCCGCGAATCTGCAGGGGGCGGCATTGCACCAGCAGTTCTTGTGCAATGGAAAATGCAGACATCGATCAACTTGGTCAATATTCGGCCAGTCCTAGCTTATTACAATACTAGGACTGGACGAATATCGACGAAGTTGATTGCATCCATTGTACTGCATGTTTTTTGTCCTTTATTCATAATACGCAGCTCACTGTTGTATTTAGTCATTAACTTAGAGGCATATTAACAAAATAAACACACTTGTGAGTGGCGAATCTTGAAAATAACAATTTAACCAAACCCTAACCTTTTGATTGGTTGAACAGAAGGTGTGTTCAAGCCCACACCTGTGGATTGGCCAAATATCGGACAAACACTGAGTGCACGCATTGTTTTGCACACTATCTAGTCTCCCATTCAAAATATACAAAAAAATGCCTAAAAAATCGGCTTGTTTATTAGTTTACTCAGAAAAGTCACAAATCCCAAATGTTTGAAAAACCATCAGAGGAATGACGATTGCAAATTCTATGAGAATACCTATAACCAACTACTGATTAAACACTGCATTTATATTTGATGGAGGTGTGTATTATCGTTAATAACTACAATGAACAGTCTATCAGATGTATTATATATGAAGTATTTCTAGATCAATTGTACATTCTAGATTATTTGCATCAGCAGACCATTTGTATTATACATGAACTGTATTTAGAAATTGTGGAAATTTACAAATAATTTTTGGTTATATGCATTGTGCAATTAACAGAAATTAAATTTGTTTATGTTGAAATGAGAACTAATTTTCTAAAGTTTATCATGTCTAACAATTATATACATTGTGAATACTAATAAGCACTGTCATTTATTATATTTTTTATATGTATATATTCTTAAAATGTTGGTATTATTGGATTGATATACACTAATTAATAATGTATTTAGAAACACCCACTAGGGGTGTAATGTGTACTGTGCCTTTAAGACATATATCCCATAATCCTATAAAGTCTAGGTGCTCCCAGAATACATTGCTTGGTATTCTGGTCACACCCTTGTATCAGCCTGTCTTGCACTGCTACTGAACTCAGCTGTTTTCTTCCCCCTTCTACTAAGGGATTAACTTCAGCTGGATATCTCCTGCTGTATCTGCCTACCTGGTTGCTCAGTGTTTTCTGACAACACTCTCCCTGCTTCCTGTGCAGTTATCTCTGCTACTATGCTCTATCTCCAGACCTGACAGCCTCACAGAACACCAGGTGACGTCACCTTCAGCTGCTTCGGGTCTCAACCGATCTCAGACTGCATCCTCCATTCTCCTCGTGAGTACAGCGTTTGTGCTGAGACTGCATTGTGATATATTTTTGCTATAATCTGCAGAGTCTTACTTGTATATACATTTACTGCGCAATTAACACACGAATCACCAATGTCATATAAATCTATGTTAAGTAGTTTATATATATCTTGTCATACTTGTACTGAGTACTAAGCAATACTAAATGTCCAAACGTTATTTACAGAAATTCAAGAAATAAGGAGACTTTACTATAACTTTTGTTCATTCAATCATAAGTGTTATTTTGGTCATTATAGGAAATACCAAGCCTCTAAAAAAGAATGATGGATCCCCAGGAGTTATATAATCAAGTACTAACTTTAGGACAAAGAGTAGATCAGCAATTCCAGAGCCTCCTGTCAGTCCTCCTGATATATTCTCAGGGAATAGACAGCAATACAGACAGTTTTTTAACTCTTGCACACTTTTCTTTTGCCTTGAAACCTAAAACATTTCAAAATGAAAGAACTAAGGTTTAAACAATTATTTCTTACTTAAGAGGAGAGCCCAGAGCATGGGCAGACAGTTTATATGAACAGAATGATATTATACTAAATTCTTCAAATGAATTCTTTAAAGCCTTATCTACTCTGTATGAGGATCCACACAGACAGCTCACTGCAGACACAAAATTGAGAGCATTAAAACAAAACAAGAGAGCTGTAGAAGACTATATATCTGAATTTAAGATTTGGCAAAAAGATTCAGAATGGAATCTTTTATCATTAAGAAATCAGTTCAGACTGGGACTTTCTGAGCTCATTAAAGATAAACTAGCCAGAATGGATATCCCAGAAGATTTGGAGCAGCTGATGCACTTAGCTATTAAAATAGACCATAGGATAAGAGAAAGGAAAAGAGAAAGGTACACTACAGATAATCCAACCGGACATAGAGATGCACACACAAACCCCACTCCAGGAAGGCTAGGTGAGGAGCCTATGGATATAGGGGTAATAAGGGGCCCTCTATCATTTGAAGAAAAGCAAAGAAGAAAAGAAAACCATCTATGCCTGTACTGCGCTTCCAAGGAGCATGAAGTCTCAAGTTGCCCTATCCTAAAAAAACCTAAGAAAGGTAAGGGACATGACACAATATTGATTTTCTCTTTTCCTAATGAAAAATTGACTTATACAAAATTTCCTATTTTTCTACAGTGGGAACACCATCAGCATCCGCTTGACGCTGTTATTGACTCCGGAGCTTTCATGTCATATATTGATTCTGATATAGTTAAGATTAATAAAATACCCTTAATTAAAAAAAACATACCTGTGTCAGTACGTTTAATTGATGGCAATCAACTAGAATCAGGTCCCATAACACATGAGACAATGGGGGGTAGTTATCAAGCCGTCAACCTCAAATACGCTGCGTATTCCGCAGCGTATTTGTGGCGAGGCTGATACGCCTTAGTTATCAAAGGCTCGAGACCGGCAAAAGTAGAATTTTGTGACGTAAGCTTCGATCCGCCGGACTCAGTCCGACACAGATCGATTCTTACGTCACTCCAGATGTTCCGCACACAAGTGCGGCACATTCTCACTACTTTTGCTAGCTATCAAAAAACTAGCAGGTACGCTCGGCACTTTTACGGCCCAGCGTACCTGGTTTTCAAAGCGCCAGCCTGGAGGCGGCGGATCCCATAGGAATCAATGGGAGTCTGACCATAGCGAAAGTACAAGTTCGCTGCTGACAGACATCCCATTGATTCCTATGGGAGCTGTCTACACCTAACACCCTAACATGTACCCCGAGTCTAAACACCCCTAATCTGACCCCCCCTACACCGCCGCAACTACATAAAGTTATTACCCCCTAAACCGCCGCTCCCGGAGCCCACCGCAAGCTACTATATACATATTAACCCCTAAACCGCCGCTCCCGGAGCCCACCGCAACTATAATAAATGTATTAACCCCTAAACCGCCGCTCCCTGAACCCGCCGCAACCTATATTAAATGTATTAACCCCTATCCTGCCCCCCCTACACCGTCGCCACCTATAATAAATTTATTAACCCCTATCCTGCCCCCCACTACGCCGCCGCCACTGTAATAAAATTATTAACCCCTAAACCTAACCCTAACCCTAACGCCCCCTAACAAATATTAATTAAATAAATCTAAATAAATTAACTCTTATTAACTAAATGAATCCTATTTAAAACTAAATACTTACCTTTAAAATAAACCCTAATATAGCTACAATATAAATAATAATTATATTGTAGCTATCTTAGGATTTATTTTTATTTTACAGGTACCTTTCAATTTATTTTAACTAGGTACAATAGCTATTAAATAGTTATTAACTATTTAATAGCTTACCTAGCTAAAATAAAGAGAAATGTACCTGTGAAATAAATCCTAACCTAAGTTACAATTACACCTAACACTACACTATACTTTAATAAATTATTCCTATTTAAAAATAAATACTTACCTGTAAAATAAACCCTAAGATAGCTACAATGTAATTCATAATTATATTATAGCTATCTTAGGATTTATATTTATTTTACAGGTAACTTTGTATTTATTTTAGCTAGTTAGAATAGTTATTAAATAGTTATTAACTATTTAATAACTACCTAGCTAAAAGAAATACAAAATTACCTGTAAAATAAATCCTAACTTAAGTTACAATTAAACCTAATACTACACTATCATTAAATTAACTAAATAAACTACCTACAAAGAACTACAATGAAATACAATTACATAAACTAACTAAAGTACAAAAAATAAAAAAAGCTAAGTTACAAAAAATAAAAAATTAAGTTACAAACATGTTAAAAATATTACAACAATTTTAAGCTACTTACACCTAATCTAAGCCCCCTAATAAAATAACAAACCCCCCCAAAATAAAGAAAATCCCTACCCTATTCTAAATTACATAAATTTCAAAGCTCTTTTACCTTACCAGCCCTTAAAAGGGCCATTTGTGGGGGCATGCCCCAAAAAGTTCAGCTCTTTTGCCTGTAAAAGAAAAATACAACCCCCCCCAACATTAAAACCCACCACCCACATACCCCTAATCTAACCCAAACCCCCCTTACAAAAACCTAACACTAATCCCCTGAAGATCATCCTACCTTGAGTCGTCTTCACTCAACCGAGCCACCGATGGAACTGAAGAGGACATCCGGAGCGGAAGAAGTTAATCCTCCAAGCGGCGCTGAAGAAATCTTCCATCCGATGAAGTCATCATCTAGGCGGCGCTGAAGAAGTCTTCGATCCGGCCGATGTCATCTTCAAAGAGGCGCTGAAGAGGTCTTCTATCCGGGTGAAGTCATCTTCCAAGCCGGGTCTTGAATCTTCCTTCCGCCGACGCGGAACCACCTTCTTCACCGACGGACTACGACGAATGACGGCTCCTTTAAGGGACGTCATCCAAGATGGCGTCCCCTCAATTCCGATTGGCTGATAGGATTCTATCAGCCAATCGGAATTAAGGTAGGAAAATCTGATTGGCTGATGGAATCAGCCAATCAGATTCAAGTTCAATCCGATTGGCTGATCCAATCAGCCAATCACATTGAGCTCGCATTCTATTGGCTGATCGGAACAGCCAATAGAATGCGAGCTCAATCTGATTGGCTGATTCCATCAGCCAATCAGATTTTCCTACCTTAATTCCGATTGGCTGATAGAATCCTATCAGCCAATCGGAATTGAGGGGACGCCATCTTGGATGACGTCCCTTAAAGGAGCCGTCATTCGTCGTAGTCCGTCGGTGAAGAAGGTGGTTCCGCGTCGGCGGAAGGAAGATTCAAGACCCGGTTTGGAAGATGACTTCGCCCGGATAGAAGACCTCTTCAGCGCCTCTTTGAAGATGACATCGGCCGGGTCGAAGACTTCTTCAGCGCCGCCTGGATGATGACTTCATCGGATGGAAGATTTCTTCAGCGCCGCTTGGAGGATTAACTTCTTCCGCTCCGGATGTCCTCTTCAGTTCCATCGGTGGCTCGGTTGAGTGAAGACGACTCAAGGTAGGATGATCTTCAGGGGATTAGTGTTAGGTTTTTGTAAGGGGGGTTTGAGTTAGATTAGGGGTATGTGGGTGGTGGGTTTTAATGTTGGGGGGGGGGGTTGTATTTTTCTTTTACAGGCAAAAGAGCTGAACTTTTTGGGGCATGCCCCCACAAATGGCCCTTTTAAGGGCTGGTAAGGTAAAAGAGCTTTGAAATTTATGTAATTTAGAATAGGGTAGGGATTTTTTTTATTTTGGGGGGGTTTGTTATTTTATTAGGGGGCTTAGATTAGGTGTAAGTAGCTTAAAATTGTTGTAATATTTTTAACATGTTTGTAACTTAATTTTTTATTTTTTGTAACTTAGCTTTTTTTATTTTTTGTACTTTAGTTAGTTTATGTAATTGTATTTCATTGTAGTTCTTTGTAGGTAGTTTATTTAGTTAATTTAATGATAGTGTAGTATTAGGTTTAATTGTAACTTAAGTTAGGATTTATTTTACAGGTAATTTTGTATTTCTTTTAGCTAGGTAGTCATTAAATAGTTAATAACTATTTAATAACTATTCTAACTAGCTAAAATAAATACAAAGTTACCTGTAAAATAAATATAAATCCTAAAATAGCTACAATGTAATTATTAATTACATTGTAGCTATCTTAGGGTTTATTTTACAGGTAAGTATTTAGTTTTAAATAGGAATAATTTATTAAAGTATAGTGTAGTGTTAGGTGTAATTGTAACTTAGGTTAGTTTTTATTTTACAGGTAAATTTCTCTTTATTTTAGCTAGGTAAGCTATTAAATAGTTAATAACTATTTAATAGTTATTGTACATGGTTAAAATAAATTGAAAGGTACCTGTAAAATAAATATAAATCCTAAGATAGCTAGAATATAATTATTATTTATATTGTAGCTATATTAGGGTTTATTTTATAAGTAAGTATTTAGTTTTAAATAGGATTCATTTAGTTAATAAGAGTTAATTTATTTAGATGTATTTAATTAATATTTAAGTTAGGGGGGCGTTATGGTTAGGGTTAGACTTAGGTTTAGGGGTTAATCATTTTATTACAGTGGCGGCGGCGTAGTGGGGGGCAGGATAGGGGTTAATAAATTTATTATAGGTTGCGGCGGGTTCATGGAGCGGCGGTTTAGGGGTTAAACTATTTATTTAGTTGCGGAGAGGTGCGGGATCAGCAGGATAGGGGTTAATAACTTTATTATAGAGGGCGGCGGTATAGGGGGGGCAGGATAGGGGTTACTGGGTATAATGTAGGTGGCGGCTGTGTCCGGGAGCGGCGGTTTAGGGGTTACTACATTTTTAATAGTTGCGGTGGGGTCTAGGAGCGGCGGTTTAGGGGTTAGTAACTTTATTTAGTTGCGGGGGGCTCCGGGGGCGCCGGTATAGGGGGTAGAACAGTGTAGTTTAGTGTGAGTGCTTAGTGACAGGCTAGCAATAAAGCTGGGAAAAAGCCGAAGGGCAGCGAGATCGGATGAGTGATAACTGTCACAGTCCGCTGCTCATCGCCCCGCGGCTTTTTGACAGCTTTATTTGATAACTTAGGCGAACATATTCAAGGTCCGCGGCGGCGAAGGTAGGTGAGCTTAGGCGGACGTATTGGGCCGGCGAAGCCAGAAAAGTAGACGGCTTGATAACTAGCCCCCAATACCTTTACTTATGATATCTAATGACCATAAAGAATATATTTCTTTTGATGTTTTAACATCTCCTATTTTCCCAGTGGTTTTGGGATTACAATGGTTGAGATTGCATCAACCTACCATTAACTGGCAAACAAGTAGTGTCACATTTAATTCTGAATACTGTGAAAACACTTGTAACCAGAATTTTACAATCATGACGGTGGCGGAACATCCTATACCACCTGAATACACTGATTTTGAGCTTGTTTTTAGTAAAAAGGAGGCAGAAAATTTACCTCCAAATCGATCTTATGACTGTCCAATAGATTTGATACCAGGTTCTGACATACCTTATGGTCATATTTTCCCCCTCTCAGAACCTGAATTATTGGAATTAAAAACATATCTGACAGATAATTTGCGTAAAGGGTTTATACGTCCCTCGACTTCACCTGCAGGAGCAGGGATGTTCTTTGTACATAATAAAGATCAAAGTTTAAGACCTATAATAGACTATAGGGAACTTAATGAAAGAACAGTCAAAAATAGATACCCCTTGCCCCTGATACCTGAACTGATTGAAAGGTTAAAGGGAGCAACTATCTATACTAAGTTAGATCTAAGAGGGGCGTACAACCTTATTCGCATGAGACCAGGAGATGAGTGGCTCACTGCTTTTAGAACGCGATACGGGTTGTATGAATATACTGTGATGCCCTTTGGGCTATGTAATGCTCCCGCAACCTTTCAGAGATTTATCAATGATATTTTTAGAGATCTTTTGGATATCTGCATTGTGATCTATTTAGATGATATTTTAATTTATTCATCAAACCTACAGGAACATGTAATGCATGTAAGGAAAGTTCTTTCCAGATTACAAGCTCACCATCTCTATGTCAAACTTGAAAAATGTATCTTCCATAGCCAGGATATAACCTTCCTAGGTTACCATATAACACCAGATGGTATATCCATGGATAATGGAAAAGTACAGGTTATCCAAGACTGGCCAACACCTAAAACCAAGAAAGGAAATTTATTAAAAACTTTGCTTCAATATCCAAACCTTTAACATCGTTAACTAAGAGTACTATACCTTTCCTTTGGACACAAAAAGCTGATCAAGCTTTCCAAACATTAAAAAACAGTTTCACCACAGCACCTATACTGCAATACCCTAATCCAAAATATCACTATATTCTAGAAATAGATGCTTCTGAATATGCAATTGGTGCAATTTTATCTCAACAAGAAACTAGCTCAGCTCCTATACACCCTTTGGCATATTATTCTAGGGTGTTAACTTCATCAGAACTTAACTACCATATAGGAGAAAAAGAATTGTTAGCCATGAAGTCAGCTCTAGAACAATGGAGACATCGTTTGGAGGGTAGAGAACATCCTATACAAATCTTTACAGACCACAGAAACTTCCAATACTTAAAGACACATAAGACATTGACAGCACGGCAGGTGAGTTGGAGTTTATTTTTCTCTCGCTTTTCGTATATACTCACGTATAGACCTGCGAGTAAAAATAGAAAAGCTGACATTCTATCGAGACTTATGGAAAAACCTCAGATCAAACCTTCATTTGGTTCCGTGATACCAAGAGAATGTTTTACCCCTTGCCTTGGAATAACGATTCCAGCAGAATTACAACTCAAAAGCGAACAGCTTCTTGATGTAACCTATCCAAAGGAAAATTTAATTAGAAAAACCGATGGTTTATACTACAACGGAGATAACATATACGTTCCTCCACAGAAAAGACAAACTGTCCTACAAACCTTTCATGACTCACAGTTATCATTTATACAACATACTTATGATTTGATTAAACGCAATTATTGGTGACCTAAAATGAGGAATGATGTACAAGAATATGTCTCTCTTTGTGAAACGTGTTCCACATGTAAAATTAATAGGCAAAAACCTTATGGACAGCTACTTTCTTTGCCCATCCCAGAAAGGCCATGGACGCATATAGCAGCTGATTTTATTGTGGATCTACCACCATCTAAATCTTTCAATACCATCTTAGTAGTGGTAGATCTTTTCTCCAAGATGTGCCATTTTATTCCGTACCACAAGTTACCAACTTCTTTGGAAACTGCATCTTTATTCATTCAGAATGTTTTCAAATTACATGGGTTACCTCTGTCTATAACAACTGACAGAGGAACCCAATTTACCTCAAACTTATGGAAGGATCTTTGTAGAACATTAAACATTACTAGACGCTTGAGTACCTCCTTCCATCCACAGACAAATGGCCAATCTGAGCACACAAATCAATGGTTAGAAGAGTATCTAAGATGTTTTTCCACTCAACAACAAGATAATTGGGCAGATTTACTGCCATTGGCAGAATTTGCTCACAATAATTCCTTGAACTCTTCAACCAAAAGTACCCCTTTTTTTTACCAACTTTGGGTTTCATCCCACTTTCAATTATCTTGAGCAAAGAGAAAATAGTTCTCCAGTCGTTAATGACTTGGTTAATACTATTGCTGAAACCTTCACTATAACTGCAAATCACATACAGGCATCAAAAGACAGACAGAAAAAGTTTTATGATTTGCGGCGCCAACCGTCACCCGAGTACAAACCAGGAGATCTGGTATGGTTGTACACAAAGCACCTACGTTTGACTGCTCCCTCGAAAAAATGTAATAGGTTCTTCATAGGACCTTTCCCTGTGCAAAAAGTGATCAATCAAAATGCTGTAACTTTGGAGCTGCCTAGTCACTATAAAATACACCCCACTTTTCATGTGTCCCTCTTGAAACCGTACAAATCATTACGAACAGTGGTGGATCAGTTGCCTGTGGTACCTCCCATTGAGCCAGAACATGAATTTGAAGTACAGAGTATCCTGGATTCCCGAAAGGTGTCTGGGAGATTACAATATCTAATTCGTTGGAAGGGATACACCTCTGACGACGATTCTTGGGAGCTGGCTTCGAATTTATCTGCTCCACGTTTGGTTTCCTTATTTCATCGGATGAATCCTGAACGTCCTCATCCATGAACCCCAGTGGTGTTCATCTTTGGAGGGGTGATCTGTAATGTGTACTGTGCCTTTAAGACATGTATCCCATAATCCTATAAAGTCTAGGTGCTCCCAGAATACATTGCTTGGTATTCTGGTCACACCCTTGTATCAGCCTGTCTTACACTGCTACTGAACTCAGCTGTTTCCTTCCCCCTTCTACTAAGGGATTAACTTCAGCTGGATATCTCCTGCTGTATCTGCCTACCTGGTTGCTCAGTGTTTTCTGACAACACTCTCCCTGCTTCCTGTGCAGTTACCTCTGCTACTATGCTCTATCTCCAGACCTGACAGCCTCACAGAACACCGGGTGACGTCACCTTCAGCTGCTTCCGGTCTCAACCGATCTCAGACTGCATCCTCCATTCTCCTCGTGAGTACAGCGTTTGTGCTGAGACTGCATTGTGATATATTTTTGCTATAATCTGCAGAGTCTTATTTGTATATACATTTACTGTGCAATTAACACACAAATCACCAATGTCATATAAATCTATGTTAACTAGTTTATATATATCTTGTCATACTTGTACTGAGTACTAAAGTTTACTTTGTTGCTTAAAGGAATGGCAATATATAAGCTTTGTATCAATATTAAACCCTTACTCACATCCCCTTATGTTAAGTCACAATATAAGGGGTAATACGTAAGGAACACACACATATATGTGTATATATATATATATATATATATATATATATATATATATATATATATATATATATATATATATATATATATATATATATATATATATCAGCAATGCTAAATGTTTTGGATCAAGCTTTGTTTAATTGGCTTGTCAGAAGGTTCATTATGCCTGATGAAACAGCCCATGGTGGGTTGAGAAACGCGTTGCATTATTTTAATATTGCTTGCTATTGTTTTAATATTCAAATATTTGTTTTAATAAACTGAACTTGTATTATGCAAGCTTTGACTTACATTATAAACTGGGTTTCAATTTACAACGGTCTCAATTTACAACCATTCCTTCTGGAACCTAACACCTACCTGTATATATATATATATACACTGTGTGCAGAATTATTAGGCAAATGAGTATTTTGATCACATCATCCTCTTTATGCATGTTGTCTTACTCCAAGCGGTATAGGCTCGAAAGCCTACTACCAATTAAGCATATTAGGTGATGTGCATCTCTGTAATGAGAAGGGGTGTGGTCTAATGACATCAAAACCCTATATCAGGTGTGCATAATTATTAGGAAACTTCCTTTTCTTTGGCAAAATGGGTCAAAAGAAGGACTTGACAGGCTCAGAAAAGTCAAAAATAGTGAGATATCTTGCAGAGGGATGCAGCACTCTTAAAATTGCAAAGCTTCTGAAGCGTGATCATCGAACAATCAAGCGTTTCATTCAAAATAGTCAACAGGGTCGCAAGAAGCGTGTGGAAAAACCAAGGCGCAAAATAACTGCCCATGAACTGAGAAAAGTCAAGCGTGCAGCTGCCAAGATGCCACTTGCCACCAGTTTGGCCATATTTCAGAGCTGCAACATCACTGGAGTGCCCAAAAGCACAAGGTGTGCAAAACTCAGAGACATGGCCAAGGTAAGAAAGGCTGAAAGACGACCACCACTGAACAAGACACACAAGCTGAAACGTCAAGACTGGGCCAAGAAATATCTCAATACTGATTTTTCTAAGGTTTTATGGACTGATGAAATGAGAGTGAGTCTTGATGGGCCAGATGGATGGGCCCGTGGCTGGATTTGTAAAGGGCAGAGAGCTCCAGTCCGACTCAGACGCCAGCAAGGTGGAGGTGGAGTACTGGTTTGGGCTGGTATCATCAAAGATGAGCTTGTGGGGCCTTTTCGGGTTGAGGATAGAGTCAAGCTCAACTCCCAGTCCTACTGCCAGTTTCTGGAAGACACCTTCTTCAAGCAGTGGTACAGGAAGAAGTCTGCATCCTTCAAGAAAAACATGATTTTCATGCAGGACAATGCTCCATCACACGCGTCCAAGTACTCCACAGCGTGGCTGGCAAGAAAGGGTATAAAAGAAGAAAATCTAATGACATGGCCTCCTTGTTCACCTGATCTGAACCCCATTGATAACCTGTGGTCCATCATCAAATGTGAGATTTACAAGGAGGGAAAACAGTACACCTCTCTGAACAGTATCTGGGATGCTGTGGTTACTGCTGCACGCAATGTTGATGGTGAACAGATCAAAACACTGACCGAATCCATGGATGGCAGGCTTTTGAGTGTCCTTGCAAAGAAAGGTGGCTATATTGGTCACTGATTTGTTTTTGTTTTGTTTTTGAATGTCAGAAATGTATATTTGTGAATGTTGAGATGTTATATTGGTTTCACTGGTAAAAATAAATAATTGAAATGGGTATATATTTGTTTTTTGTTAAGTTGCCTAATAATTATGCACAGTAATAGTCACCTGCACACACAGATATCCCCCTAAAATAGCTATAACTAAAAACAAACTAAAAACTACTTCCAAAACTATCCAGCTTTGATATTAATGAGTTTTTTGGGTTCATTGAGAACATGGTTGTTGTTCAATAATAAAATTAATCCTCAAAAGTACAACTTGCCTAATAATTCTGCACTCCCTGTATATATATATATATATATATATATATATATATATATATATATATATATATATATAACACCTGGATAATAGAGTATTTACTATATTTTTAGAAATAGTCTTGTGTCCTATGTTTTTTATATATATATGTATCTTATAGATATTATTATAAAAAATGATGCATAATTATAAAAAATGATGCATAAGAAGAAAGAGGAGCAAGTGCTTTAAGATATATGTATTTTATTCCTATACAGATAGGGTACTTATCATAAAATAGTAAACAATAAAATCTAACACATAGATGCCGGCATCTAGATTTAAAAAACAGTTTCAGTTTGAAATTTGTACTTGTTTTATTCTATCAGTATTACTGCTAATTTGGGACTATACCCGTGGTTTTATCAAAGCAGCTCTGATTGGCAACACCTGATGAACAACAATAGGTTTCTATTCCTTGACACACATGTATCGTATATTTTGTTGGTTACAGTTACAATTTTTCAGTGCAGATCTAGTTTTACAATATATAAGCTAGGTTAATGTGAATACCATTTATTTTTGCTTAGACAGCGATATTCCAGGTCTATGGTGGTTATTTACAGCAGTAAATGGTAGAAAGTGGATTTATCTGTCATATATACATGTATACGTGTATAAGCAGATTGTCTCTTGTTATAAAAACCATTTTATATTGTCCATATTCTGGATCTCCTCCGTTAAAGTTGTGACCGGCCGGTCCTTTGGTGAAGTAGTTCCGTATGTTTTCCCTTGTTTAGGTTAAAATCCGGGTTCTTCCGGTGTTTCCTGATCCAATTGTGGATTTTCTCCTTGTGTCTGTGTAGCCCTTAAGCCAGGTGATTGAGGCTGGAACGGTTACTGGATCCTTGGATAGGAATTGCACATAAGGAGTCTGTCCCTGGAAAGTGGGATATGGCTCGATGTACCTATCCTAGCCAGCCCGAACACAAGAAAAGCCTCTCACCTGCTGGGTTCTGTATTTGGATCTCCTGTGACTGTCAGCAATCTCTACGCGTTTCAGCCTGGGGCCTTTATCAAGATGTCACCGCATCTGGCCAAATGGGACAAGCTCAGGTACCACGTCAAGGTCCTCTCCAATACCTGAGACCCTAAAACAGCCACACAATGCAAGCTTTCAAATCCAAACAAACTGAAAACAAGGGAAGGGGGCACAGGAATATGTAACCACCCTAGACATATGCAAAACACAGAAGGGAACTGCACTCTCATACCGGACCGGGTACACATCCCATGACCCTGCAACATGCTCAGTCCTGGGTGCCACTGGCACTCAAAGGAAGCTGTGCTGTCCCCAGAGCCACAAGCAGTTAACCCGAGACAGGTCTGGGTGCAAGAACCATAGGGAAAATTACAAAACAAGTTATTAGAACACACAGAGAAAACCCAGCACTCACTTACAAGCTCTCAGCTAAGATTTAAAAAAAAAATGGAAAGGTTAGTCACCGCATCTGGCCAAATGGGACAAGCTCAGGTACCACGTCAAGGTCCTCTCCAATACCTGAGACCCTAAAACAGCCACACAATGCAAGCTTTCAAATCCAAACAAACTGAAAACAAGGGAAGGGTGCACAGGAATATGTAACCACCCTAGACATATACAAAACACAGAAGGGAACTGCACTCTCATACCGGACCGGGTACACATCCCATGACCCTGCAACATGCTCAGCCCTGGGTGCCACTGGCACTCAAAGGAAGCTGTGCTGTCCCCAGAGCCACAAGCAGTTAACCCCAGACAGGTCTGGGTGCAAGAACCATAGGGAAAATTACAAAACAAATTAATACAACACGCAGAGAAAACCCAGCACTCACTTACAAGCTCTGAGCTAAGATTTAAAAGCAAAAATGGAAAGGTTAGTCACCGCATCTGGCCAAATGGGACAGGCTCAGGTACCACGTCAAGGTCTTCTCCAATACCTGAGACCCTAAAACAGCCACACAATGCAAGCTTTCAAATCCAAACAAACTGAAAACAAGGGAAGGGTGCACAGGAATATGTAACCACCCTAGACATATACAAAACACGGAAGGGAACTGCACTCTCATACCGGACCGGGTACACATCCCATGACCCTGCAACATGCTCAGGCCTGGGTGCCACTGGCACTCAAAGGAAGCTGTGCTGTCCCCAGAGCCACAAGCAGTTAACCCCAGACAGGTCTGGGTGCAAGAACCATAGGGAAAATTACAAAACAAATTAATACAACACACAGAGAAAACCCAGCACTCACTTACAAGCTCTCAGCTAAGATTTAAAAGCAAAAATGGAAAGGTTAGTCACCGCATCTGGCCAAATGGGACAAGCTCAGGTACCACGTCAAGATCCTCTCCAATACCTGAGACCCTAAAACAGCCACACAATGCAAGCTTTCAAATCCAAACAAACTGAAAACAAGGGAAGGGTGCACAGGAATATGTAACCACCCTAGACATATACAAAACACGGAAGGGAACTGCACTCTCATACCGGACCGGGTACACATCCCATGACCCTGCAACATGCTCAGGCCTGGGTGCCACTGGCACTCAAAGGAAGCTGTGCTGTCCCCAGAGCCACAAGCAGTTAACCCCAGACAGGTCTGGGTGCAAGAACCATAGGGAAAATTACAAAACAAATTAATACAACACACAGAGAAAACCCAGCACTCACTTACAAGCTCTCAGCTAAGATTTAAAAGCAAAAATGGAAAGGTTAGTCACCGCATCTGGCCAAATGGGACAAGCTCAGGTACCACGTCAAGGTCCTCTCCAATACCTGAGACCCTAAAACAGCCACACAATGCAAGCTTTCAAATCCAAACAAACTGAAAACAAGGGAAGGGTGCACAGGAATATGTAACCACCCTAGATATATACAAAACACGGAAGGGAACTGCACTCTCATACCGGACCGGGTACACATCCCATGACCCTGCAACATGCTCAGCCCTGGGTGCCACTGGCACTCAAAGGAAGCTGTGCTGTCCCCAGAGCCACAAGCAGTTAACCCCAGACAGGTCTGGGTGCAAGAACCATAGGGAAAATTACAAAACAAATTAATACAACACACAGAGAAAACCCAGCACTCACTTACAAGCTCTCAGCTAAGATTTAAAAGCAAAAATGGAAAGGTTAGTCACCGCATCTGGCCAAATGGGACAAGCTCAGGTACCACGTCAAGGTCCTCTCCAATACCTGAGACCCTAAAACAGCCACACAATGCAAGCTTTCAAATCCAAACAAACTGAAAACAAGGGAAGGGGGCACAGGAATGTGTAACCACCCTAGACATATGCAAAACACAGAAGGGAACTGCACTCTCATACCGGACCGGGTACACATCCCATGACCCTGCAACATGCTCAGTCCTGGGTGCCACTGGCACTCAAAGGAAGCTGTGCTGTCCCCAGAGCCACAAGCAGTTAACCCCAGACAGGTCTGGGTGCAAGAACCATAGGCAAAATTACAAAACAAATTAATAGAACACACAGAGAAAACCCAGCACTCACTTACAAGCTCTCAGCTAAGATTTAAAAGCAAAAATGGAAAGGTTAGTCACCGCATCTGGCCAAATGGGACAAGCTCAGGTACCACGTCAAGGTCCTCTCCAATACCTGAGACCCTAAAACAGCCACACAATGCAAGCTTTCAAATCCAAACAAACTGAAAACAAGGGAAGGGTGCACAGGAATATGTAACCACCCTAGACATATACAAAACACGGAAGGGAACTGCACTCTCATACCGGACTGGGTACACATCCCATGACCCTGCAACATGCTCAGTCCTGGGTGCCACTGGCACTCAAAGGAAGCTGTGCTGTCCCCAGAGCCACAAGCAGTTAACCCCAGACAGGTCTGGGTGCAAGAACCATAGGGAAAATTACAAAACAAATTAATACAACACACAGAGAAAACCCAGCACTCACTTACAAGCTCTCAGCTAAGATTTAAAAGCAAAAATGGAAAGGTTAGTCACCCCATCTGGCCAAATGGGACAAGCTCAGGTACCACGTCAAGGTCCTCTCCAATACCTGAGACCCTAAAACAGCCACACAATGCAAGCTTTCAAATCCAAACAAACTGAAAACAAGGGAAGGGTGCACAGGAATATGTAACCACCCTAGACATATACAAAACACAGAAGGGAACTGCACTCTCATACCGGACCGGGTACAC
The DNA here is from genome assembly GCF_027579735.1 of Bombina bombina. NCBI lineage: Eukaryota > Metazoa > Chordata > Amphibia > Anura > Bombinatoridae > Bombina > Bombina bombina. Next base: position 935,256,297 of record NC_069501.1, on the reverse strand, counting down.
ATCCCATGACCCTGCAACATGCTCAGCCCTGGGTGCCACTGGCACTCAAAGGAAGCTGTGCTGTCCCCAGAGCCACAAGCAGTTAACCCCAGACAGGTCTGGGTGCAAGAACCATAGGGAAAATTACAAAACAAATTAATACAACACACAGAGAAAACCCAGCACTCACTTACAAGCTCTCAGCTAAGATTTAAAAGCAAAAATGGAAAGGTTAGTCACCGCATCTGGCCAAATGGGACAAGCTCAGGTACCACGTCAAGGTCCTCTCCAATACCTGAGACCCTAAAACAGCCACACAATGCAAGCTTTCAAATCCAAACAAACTGAAAACAAGGGAAGGGGGCACAGGAATATGTAACCACCCTAGACATATGCAAAACACAGAAGGGAACTGCACTCTCATACCGGACCGGGTACACATCCCATGACCCTGCAACATGCTCAGTCCTGGGTGCCACTGGCACTCAAAGGAAGCTGTGCTGTCCCCAGAGCCACAAGCAGTTAACCCCAGACAGGTCTGGGTGCAAGAACCATAGGGAAAATTACAAAACAAATTAATAGAACACACAGAGAAAACCCAGCACTCACTTACAAGCTCTCAGCTAAGATTTAAAAGCAAATATGGAAAGGTTAGTCACCGCATCTGGCCAAATAGGACAAGCTCAGGTACCACATCAAGGTCCTCTCCAATACCTGAGACCCTAAAACAGCCACACAATGCAAGCTTTCAAATCCAAACAAACTGAAAACAAGGGAAGGGTGCACAGGAATATGTAACCACCCTAGACATATACAAAACACGGAAGGGAACTGCACTCTCATACCGGACCGGGTACACATCCCATGACCCTGCAACATGCTCAGCCCTGGGTGCCACTGGCACTCAAAGGAAGCTGTGCTGTCCCCAGAGCCACAAGCAGTTAACCCCAGACAGGTCTGGGTGCAAGAACCATAGGGAAAATTACAAAACAAATTAATACAACACACAGAGAAAACCCAGCACTCACTTACAAGCTCTCAGCTAAGATTTAAAAGCAAAAATGGAAAGGTTAGTCACCGCATCTGGCCAAATGGGACAAGCTCAGGTACCACGTCAAGGTCCTCTCCAATACCTGAGACCCTAAAACAGCCACACAATGCAAGCTTTCAAATCCAAACAAACTGAAAACAAGGGAAGGGTGCACAGGAATATGTAACCACCCTAGACATATACAAAACACGGAAGGGAACTGCACTCTCATACCGGACCGGGTACACATCCCATGACCCTGCAACATGCTCAGCCCTGGGTGCCACTGGCACTCAAAGGAAGCTGTGCTGTCCCCAGAGCCACAAGCAGTTAACCCCAGACAGGTCTGGGTGCAAGAACCATAGGGAAAATTACAAAACAAATTATTACAACACGCAGAGAAAACCCAGCACTCACTTACAAGCTCTCAGCTAAGATTTAAAAGCAAAAATGGAAAGGTTAGTCACCGCATCTGGCCAAATGGGACAGGCTCAGGTACCACGTCAAGGTCTTCTCCAATACCTGAGACCCTAAAACAGCCACACAATGCAAGCTTTCAAATCCAAACAAACTGAAAACAAGGGAAGGGTGCACAGGAATATGTAACCACCCTAGACATATACAAAACACGGAAGGGAACTGCACTCTCATACCGGACTGGGTACACATCCCATGACCCTGCAACATGCTCAGCCCTGGGTGCCACTGGCACTCAAAGGAAGCTGTGCTGTCCCCAGAGCCACAAGCAGTTAACCCCAGACAGGTCTGGGTGCAAGAACCATAGGGAAAATTACAAAACAAATTAATACAACACACAGAGAAAACCCAGCACTCACTTACAAGCTCTCAGCTAAGATTTAAAAGCAAAAATGGAAAGGTTAGTCACCCCATCTGGCCAAATGGGACAAGCTCAGGTACCACGTCAAGGTCCTCTCCAATACCTGAGACCCTAAAACAGCCACACAATGCAAGCTTTCAAATCCAAACAAACTGAAAACAAGGGAAGGGTGCACAGGAATATGTAACCACCCTAGACATATACAAAACACAGAAGGGAACTGCACTCTCATACCGGACCGGGTACACATCCCATGACCCTGCAACATGCTCAGCCCTGGGTGCCACTGGCACTCAAAGGAAGCTGTGCTGTCCCCAGAGCCACAAGCAGTTAACCCCAGACAGGTCTGGGTGCAAGAACCATAGGGAAAATTACAAAACAAATTAATACAACACACAGAGAAAACCCAGCACTCACTTACAAGCTCTCAGCTAAGATTTAAAAGCAAAAATGGAAAGGTTAGTCACCGCATCTGGCCAAATGGGACAAGCTCAGGTACCACGTCAAGGTCCTCTCCAATACCTGAGACCCTAAAACAGCCACACAATGCAAGCTTTCAAATCCAAACAAACTGAAAACAAGGGAAGGGGGCACAGGAATATGTAACCACCCTAGACATATGCAAAACACAGAAGGGAACTGCACTCTCATACCGGACCGGGTACACATCCCATGACCCTGCAACATGCTCAGTCCTGGGTGCCACTGGCACTCAAAGGAAGCTGTGCTGTCCCCAGAGCCACAAGCAGTTAACCCCAGACAGGTCTGGGTGCAAGAACCATAGGGAAAATTACAAAACAAATTAATAGAACACACAGAGAAAACCCAGCACTCACTTACAAGCTCTCAGCTAAGATTTAAAAGCAAATATGGAAAGGTTAGTCACCGCATCTGGCCAAATAGGACAAGCTCAGGTACCACATCAAGGTCCTCTCCAATACCTGAGACCCTAAAACAGCCACACAATGCAAGCTTTCAAATCCAAACAAACTGAAAACAAGGGAAGGGTGCACAGGAATATGTAACCACCCTAGACATATACAAAACACGGAAGGGAACTGCACTCTCATACCGGACCGGGTACACATCCCATGACCCTGCAACATGCTCAGCCCTGGGTGCCACTGGCACTCAAAGGAAGCTGTGCTGTCCCCAGAGCCACAAGCAGTTAACCCCAGACAGGTCTGGGTGCAAGAACCATAGGGAAAATTACAAAACAAATTAATACAACACACAGAGAAAACCCAGCACTCACTTACAAGCTCTCAGCTAAGATTTAAAAGCAAAAATGGAAAGGTTAGTCACCGCATCTGGCCAAATGGGACAAGCTCAGGTACCACGTCAAGGTCCTCTCCAATACCTGAGACCCTAAAACAGCCACACAATGCAAGCTTTCAAATCCAAACAAACTGAAAACAAGGGAAGGGTGCACAGGAATATGTAACCACCCTAGACATATACAAAACACGGAAGGGAACTGCACTCTCATACCGGACCGGGTACACATCCCATGACCCTGCAACATGCTCAGCCCTGGGTGCCACTGGCACTCAAAGGAAGCTGTGCTGTCCCCAGAGCCACAAGCAGTTAACCCCAGACAGGTCTGGGTGCAAGAACCATAGGGAAAATTACAAAACAAATTATTACAACACGCAGAGAAAACCCAGCACTCACTTACAAGCTCTCAGCTAAGATTTAAAAGCAAAAATGGAAAGGTTAGTCACCGCATCTGGCCAAATGGGACAGGCTCAGGTACCACGTCAAGGTCTTCTCCAATACCTGAGACCCTAAAACAGCCACACAATGCAAGCTTTCAAATCCAAACAAACTGAAAACAAGGGAAGGGTGCACAGGAATATGTAACCACCCTAGACATATACAAAACACGGAAGGGAACTGCACTCTCATACCGGACCGGGTACACATCCCATGACCCTGCAACATGCTCAGCCCTGGGTGCCACTGGCACTCAAAGGAAGCTGTGCTGTCCCCAGAGCCACAAGCAGTTAACCCCAGACAGGTCTGGGTGCAAGAACCATAGGGAAAATTACAAAACAAATTAATACAACACACAGAGAAAACCCAGCACTCACTTACAAGCTCTCAGCTAAGATTTAAAAGCAAAAATGGAAAGGTTAGTCACCGCATCTGGCCAAATGGGACAAGCTCAGGTACCACATCAAGGTCCTCTCCAATACCTGAGACCCTAAAACAGCCACACAATGCAAGCTTTCAAATCCAAACAAACTGAAAACAAGGGAAGGGTGCACAGGAATATGTAACCACCCTAGACATATACAAAACACAGAAGGGAACTGCACTCTCATACCGGACCGGGTACACATCCCATGACCCTGCAACATGCTCAGCCCTGGGTGCCACTGGCACTCAAAGGAAGCTGTGCTGTCCCCAGAGCCACAAGCAGTTAACCCCAGACAGGTCTGGGTGCAAGAACCATAGGGAAAATTACAAAACAAATTAATAGAACACACAGAGAAAACCCAGCACTCACTTACAAGCTCTCAGCTAAGATTTAAAAGCAAAAATGGAAAGGTTAGTCACCGCATCTGGCAAAATGGGACAAGCTCAGGTACCACGTCAAGGTCTTCTCCAATACCTGAGACCCTAAAACAGCCACACAATGCAAGCTTTCAAATCCAAACAAACTGAAAACAAGGGAAGGGTGCACAGGAATATGTAACCACCCTAGACATATACAAAACACGGAAGGGAACTGCACTCTCATACCGGACCGGGTACACATCCCATGACCCTGCAACATGCTCAGGCCTGGGTGCCACTGGCACTCAAAGGAAGCTGTGCTGTCCCCAGAGCCACAAGCAGTTAACCCCAGACAGGTCTGGGTGCAAGAACCATAGGGAAAATTACAAAACAAATTAATACAACACACAGAGAAAACCCAGCACTCACTTACAAGCTCTCAGCTAAGATTTAAAAGCAAAAATGGAAAGGTTAGTCACCGCATCTGGCCAAATGGGACAAGCTCAGGTACCACGTCAAGGTCCTCTCCAATACCTGAGACCCTAAAACAGCCACACAATGCAAGCTTTCAAATCCAAACAAACTGAAAACAAGGGAAGGGTGCACAGGAATATGTAACCACCCTAGACATATACAAAACACGGAAGGGAACTGCACTCTCATACCGGACCGGGTACACATCCCATGACCCTGCAACATGCTCAGGCCTGGGTGCCACTGGCACTCAAAGGAAGCTGTGCTGTCCCCAGAGCCACAAGCAGTTAACCCCAGACAGGTCTGGGTGCAAGAACCATAGGGAAAATTACAAAACAAATTAATAGAACACACAGAGAAAACCCAGCACTCACTTACAAGCTCTCAGCTAAGATTTAAAAGCAAAAATGGAAAGGTTAGTCACCGCATCTGGCCAAATGGGACAAGCTCAGGTACCACGTCAAGGTCCTCTCCAATACCTGAGACCCTAAAACAGCCACACAATGCAAGCTTTCAAATCCAAACAAACTGAAAACAAGGGAAGGGTGCACAGGAATATGTAACCACCCTAGACATATACAAAACACGGAAGGGAACTGCACTCTCATACCGGACCGGGTACACATCCCATGACCCTGCAACATGCTCAGCCCTGGGTGCCACTGGCACTCAAAGGAAGCTGTGCTGTCCCCAGAGCCACAAGCAGTTAACCCCAGACAGGTCTGGGTGCAAGAACCATAGGGAAAATTACAAAACAAATTAATACAACACACAGAGAAAACCCAGCACTCACTTACAAGCTCTCAGCTAAGATTTAAAAGCAAAAATGGAAAGGTTAGTCACCGCATCTGGCCAAATGGGACAAGCTCAGGTACCACGTCAAGGTCCTCTCCAATACCTGAGACCCTAAAACAGCCACACAATGCAAGCTTTCAAATCCAAACAAACTGAAAACAAGGGAAGGGGGCACAGGAATATGTAACCACCCTAGACATATGCAAAACACAGAAGGGAACTGCACTCTCATACCGGACCGGGTACACATCCCATGAACCTGCAACATGCTCAGTCCTGGGTGCCACTGGCACTCAAAGGAAGCTGTGCTATCCCCAGAGCCACAAGCAGTTAACCCCAGACAGGTCTGGGTGCAAGAACCATAGGCAAAATTACAAAACAAATTAATAGAACACACAGAGAAAACCCAGCACTCACTTACAAGCTCTCAGCTAAGATTTAAAAGCAAAAATGGAAAGGTTAGTCACCGCATCTGGCCAAATGGGACAAGCTCAGGTACCACGTCAAGGTCTTCTCCAATACCTGAGACCCTAAAACAGCCACACAATGCAAGCTTTCAAATCCAAACAAACTGAAAACAAGGGAAGGGTGCACAGGAATATGTAACCACCCTAGACATATACAAAACACGGAAGGGAACTGCACTCTCATACCGGACCGGGTACACATCCCATGACCCTGCAACATGCTCAGGCCTGGGTGCCACTGGCACTCAAAGGAAGCTGTGCTGTCCCCAGAGCCACAAGCAGTTAACCCCAGACAGGTCTGGGTGCAAGAACCATAGGGAAAATTACAAAACAAATTAATACAACACACAGAGAAAACCCAGCACTCACTTACAAGCTCTCAGCTAAGATTTAAAAGCAAAAATGGAAAGGTTAGTCACCGCATCTGGCCAAATGGGACAAGCTCAGGTACCACGTCAAGGTCCTCTCCAATACCTGAGACCCTAAAACAGCCACACAATGCAAGCTTTCAAATCCAAACAAACTGAAAACAAGGGAAGGGTGCACAGGAATATGTAACCACCCTAGACATATACAAAACACGGAAGGGAACTGCACTCTCATACCGGACCGGGTACACATCCCATGACCCTGCAACATGCTCAGCCCTGGGTGCCACTGGCACTCAAAGGAAGCTGTGCTGTCCCCAGAGCCACAAGCAGTTAACCCCAGACAGGTCTGGGTGCAAGAACCATAGGGAAAATTACAAAACAAATTAATACAACACACAGAGAAAACCCAGCACTCACTTACAAGCTCTCAGCTAAGATTTAAAAGCAAAAATGGAAAGGTTAGTCACCGCATCTGGCCAAATGGGACAAGCTCAGGTACCACGTCAAGGTCCTCTCCAATACCTGAGACCATAAAACAGCCACACAATGCAAGCTTTCAAATCCAAACAAACTGAAAACAAGGGAAGGGGGCACAGGAATATGTAACCACCCTAGACATATGCAAAACACAGAAGGGAACTGCACTCTCATACCGGACCGGGTACACATCCCATGAACCTGCAACATGCTCAGTCCTGGGTGCCACTGGCACTCAAAGGAAGCTGTGCTATCCCCAGAGCCACAAGCAGTTAACCCCAGACAGGTCTGGGTGCAAGAACCATAGGCAAAATTACAAAACAAATTAATAGAACACACAGAGAAAACCCAGCACTCACTTACAAGCTCTCAGCTAAGATTTAAAAGCAAAAATGGAAAGGTTAGTCACCGCATCTGGCCAAATGGGACAAGCTCAGGTACCACGTCAAGGTCTTCTCCAATACCTGAGACCCTAAAACAGCCACACAATGCAAGCTTTCAAATCCAAACAAACTGAAAACAAGGGAAGGGTGCACAGGAATATGTAACCACCCTAGACATATACAAAACACGGAAGGGAACTGCACTCTCATACCGGACCGGGTACACATCCCATGACCCTGCAACATGCTCAGGCCTGGGTGCCACTGGCACTCAAAGGAAGCTGTGCTGTCCCCAGAGCCACAAGCAGTTAACCCCAGACAGGTCTGGGTGCAAGAACCATAGGGAAAATTACAAAACAAATTAATACAACACACAGAGAAAACCCAGCACTCACTTACAAGCTCTCAGCTAAGATTTAAAAGCAAAAATGGAAAGGTTAGTCACCGCATCTGGCCAAATGGGACAAGCTCAGGTACCACGTCAAGGTCCTCTCCAATACCTGAGACCCTAAAACAGCCACACAATGCAAGCTTTCAAATCCAAACAAACTGAAAACAAGGGAAGGGTGCACAGGAATATGTAACCACCCTAGACATATACAAAACACGGAAGGGAACTGCACTCTCATACCGGACCGGGTACACATCCCATGACCCTGCAACATGCTCAGCCCTGGGTGCCACTGGCACTCAAAGGAAGCTGTGCTGTCCCCAGAGCCACAAGCAGTTAACCCCAGACAGGTCTGGGTGCAAGAACCATAGGGAAAATTACAAAACAAATTATTACAACACGCAGAGAAAACCCAGCACTCACTTACAAGCTCTCAGCTAAGATTTAAAAGCAAAAATGGAAAGGTTAGTCACCGCATCTGGGCAAATGGGACAGGCTCAGGTACCACGTCAAGGTCTTCTCCAATACCTGAGACCCTAAAACAGCCACACAATGCAAGCTTTCAAATCCAAACAAACTGAAAACAAGGGAAGGGTGCACAGGAATATGTAACCACCCTAGACATATACAAAACACGGAAGGGAACTGCACTCTCATACCGGACCGGGTACACATCCCATGACCCTGCAACATGCTCAGGCCTGGGTGCCACTGGCACTCAAAGGAAGCTGTGCTGTCCCCAGAGCCACAAGCAGTTAACCCCAGACAGGTCTGGGTGCAAGAACCATAGGGAAAATTACAAAACAAATTAATAGAACACACAGAGAAAACCCAGCACTCACTTACAAGCTCTCAGCTAAGATTTAAAAGCAAAAATGGAAAGGTTAGTCACCGCATCTGGCCAAATGGGACAAGCTCAGGTACCACGTCAAGGTCCTCTCCAATACCTGAGACCCTAAAACAGCCACACAATGCAAGCTTTCAAATCCAAACAAACTGAAAACAAGGGAAGGGTGCACAGGAATATGTAACCACCCTAGACATATACAAAACACGGAAGGGAACTGCACTCTCATACCGGACCGGGTACACATCCCATGACCCTGCAACATGCTCAGCCCTGGGTGCCACTGGCACTCAAAGGAAGCTGTGCTGTCCCCAGAGCCACAAGCAGTTAACCCCAGACAGGTCTGGGTGCAAGAACCATAGGGAAAATTACAAAACAAATTAATACAACACACAGAGAAAACCCAGCACTCACTTACAAGCTCTCAGCTAAGATTTAAAAGCAAAAATGGAAAGGTTAGTCACCGCATCTGGCCAAATGGGACAAGCTCAGGTACCACGTCAAGGTCCTCTCCAATACCTGAGACCCTAAAACAGCCACACAATGCAAGCTTTCAAATCCAAACAAACTGAAAACAAGGGAAGGGGGCACAGGAATATGTAACCACCCTAGACATATGCAAAACACAGAAGGGAACTGCACTCTCATACCGGACCGGGTACACATCCCATGACCCTGCAACATGCTCAGTCCTGGGTGCCACTGGCACTCAAAGGAAGCTGTGCTATCCCCAGAGCCACAAGCAGTTAACCCCAGACAGGTCTGGGTGCAAGAACCATAGGCAAAATTACAAAACAAATTAATAGAACACACAGAGAAAACCCAGCACTCACTTACAAGCTCTCAGCTAAGATTTAAAAGCAAAAATGGAAAGGTTAGTCACCGCATCTGGCCAAATGGGACAAGCTCAGGTACCACGTCAAGGTCCTCTCCAATACCTGAGACCCTAAAACAGCCACACAATGCAAGCTTTCAAATCCAAACAAACTGAAAACAAGGGAAGGGTGCACAGGAATATGTAACCACCCTAGACATATACAAAACACGGAAGGGAACTGCACTCTCATACCGGACCGGGTACACATCCCATGACCCTGCAACATGCTCAGCCCTGGGTGCCACTGGCACTCAAAGGAAGCTGTGCTGTCCCCAGAGCCACAAGCAGTTAACCCCAGACAGGTCTGGGTGCAAGAACCATAGGGAAAATTACAAAACAAATTAATACAACACACAGAGAAAACCCAGCACTCACTTACAAGCTCTCAGCTAAGATTTAAAAGCAAAAATGGAAAGGTTAGTCACCGCATCTGGCCAAATGGGACAAGCTCAGGTACCACGTCAAGGTCCTCTCCAATACCTGAGACCCTAAAACAGCCACACAATGCAAGCTTTCAAATCCAAACAAACTGAAAACAAGGGAAGGGTGCACAGGAATATGTAACCACCCTAGACATATACAAAACACGGAAGGGAACTGCACTCTCATACCGGACTGGGTACACATCCCATGACCCTGCAACATGCTCAGCCCTGGGTGCCACTGGCACTCAAAGGAAGCTGTGATGTCCCCAGAGCCACAAGCAGTTAACCCCAGACAGGTCTGGGTGCAAGAACCATAGGGAAAATTACAAAACAAATTAATACAACACACAGAGAAAACCCAGCACTCACTTACAAGCTCTCAGCTAAGATTTAAAAGCAAAAATGGAAAGGTTAGTCACCGCATCTGGCCAAATGGGACAAGCTCAGGTACCACGTCAAGGTCCTCTCCAATACCTGAGACCCTAAAACAGCCACACAATGCAAGCTTTCAAATCCAAACAAACTGAAAACAAGGGAAGGGTGCACAGGAATATGTAACCACCCTAGACATATACAAAACACAGAAGGGAACTGCACTCTCATACCGGACCGGGTACACATCCCATGACCCTGCAACATGCTCAGCCCTGGGTGCCACTGGCACTCAAAGGAAGCTGTGCTGTCCCCAGAGCCACAAGCAGTTAACCCCAGACAGGTCTGGGTGCAAGAACCATAGGGAAAATTACAAAACAAATTAATACAACACACAGAGAAAACCCAGCACTCACTTACAAGCTCTCAGCTAAGATTTAAAAGCAAAAATGGAAAGGTTAGTCACCGCATCTGGCCAAATGGGACAAGCTCAGGTACCACGTCAAGGTCCTCTCCAATACCTGAGACCCTAAAACAGCCACACAATGCAAGCTTTCAAATCCAAACAAACTGAAAACAAGGGAAGGGTGCACAGGAATATGTAACCACCCTAGACATATACAAAACACTGAAGGGAACTGCACTCTCATACCGGACCGGGTACACATCCCATGACCCTGCAACATGCTCAGCCCTGGGTGCCACTGGCACTCAAAGGAAGCTGTGCTGTCCCCAGAGCCACAAGCAGTTAACCCCAGACAGGTCTGGGTGCAAGAACCATAGGGAAAATTACAAAACAAATTAATACAACACACAGAGAAAACCCAGCACTCATTTACAAGCTCTCAGCTAAGATTTAAAAGCAAAAATGGATATATATGTGTGTGTGTGTATTTAAAGACTTATATACACATATAATACACATATAAAAACAAAAATACATATGTATACATTTATATTAGACATGTACGGCGATGTGGGAGCCCGGAGGTTTAGGGGTTAATAGGTTTATTTAGTGGCGGAAATATAGGAGGCCGGGGGTTTAGGGGTCAATAACTTTATTATAGTGGCGGTGATGTCGGGGAGCGGGGGATTAGGGGTTAATAGCTTTGTTATAGTGTCAGCGATGTCGGGAAACGGAGGAATAAGGGTTAATAAGTTTATTATAGTGTTGGCAATGTCGGGAGCACACAGAATAGGGGTCAATAACTTTATTTAGTGTCAGTGATGTTGGGGACGGCGGATCAGGGGTGTTTAGACTTGGGGTTTATGTTAGGGTGTTAGGTTTAAACATAACTTTTTTTTCCCGATAGACATCAATGGGGTTGCGTTACGAAGATTTTTCATTCCGCACTTTAGGTTTTAGGTTTTTTTCTAACACTCTCTCCCCATATATGTCTATGGAGGAAAGTGTGCACAAGCATGTTAAGTCAGCCCTTGGATTTTGTGTGGTATGAAGCTTAACGACACCATATCGCACGCAAAAGGAGCCTTTTCAGTAACTTGTAATGTCAGTGATATGGATAATGAAATAACGCAACTTTTTTGGCGTTAGTTTTGCACCCTGTTTAGCACAAAACTTGTAATTTAGGTGACATTTACATGTGCATTTCAACTAATGTAAATCGCATGTGCATTACTTTCTATCTTTTTTACCTAAATTTGATGGCAACAGATGAAGTCTTGCGCAACAGGACTACGCTCCCTGTAGCAATTTTCTGTATCTTGCTAGACCGTGACATCTGGCAAAGGAAAAAGAAGGATGTTGTGCATGTGTGGGAGGGGTACCACTGAAATGAGTATGCGTCAGTACGTGCATGCTCTCGGGAGATGACATAAACCAGAGAAGCCAGGTTATTATTATTATTATTATTATTATTATTATTATTATATTATTAGACTATAAAAATTAGTCCCACAGTGGGTTTGGAAATCGCAAGTTTTAAGAAAGAATATTGCGGCAAAACAACTTTTAAATGCTTGATATAAACATTTTGTATACCGGACAGGGGTTCGAACCAGAAAAGCGATACAAATCAAGAACAAGAGGATGAGACTAAAAAGCCAAGGTACAGTTCCAATAAACACAAGACAGAAAATCTATCTCAGTAGAGGGTTCAGACAAGTAGTGTAAGCCAGAAATTTTGCCAGTTTCAAGGTATGAAAAACAGGCCAGGAACGAGAATGCTTCAGTCTTTATACAAAATAATAAAGCACTGAATGGAAGTCTGAGAGTGAGATGACCTTTAACACCTCCCATTCAGGCTTGGCACCAGAAAGAAGGTCAGGGACACTTCCAATAAGTAAAGTTATACAAAGTTCTAAAGCGTAGCGCACCAATTTAGTAAAAATGCGCAGATCAGGCAGAAGAGTATCCAGATAGTTGGCATCAATACCCTGACATTACTTAGAGCGGCCCTTGGCTCTGACTGCAGTAGCACTCACTGCAGTAGCACTCATTTTAATAGTGCTTCTGCACACTCCATCCTCAAGAACATAGAGACTCCTTGTGTGCAGCTATGCACAGCCCTGATTGAGTATAGCACAGTTACTGCCGTGCTTAGTAGCCTGACAAAAGGTGACCAGTAGGAATGGGCAAATGTTTCTAAAAATTCGAAATTTAAAACATACATTCGTTTATTTGAATCAAATTTTTGAATGTTTATTTAACATTCTATTTTCACATTTTTCGTTTTCAAAATTTTCAATAAAATTCGAAAATATTCGTTAGAATAATAGAATGTTTAGCAATGTATTCATTCAATTTCGAAATGTAATATTCGAATTTGAATGTGACATTCAAATACAAAATAGTATTTCTAGTCTACAACTGTGTTTAATAAATGTAATATTCAAATTCGAATGCTACATTCAAATGTCACATTCAAATTTGAAATAGTATTTCTAGTCTAATACTGTGCTTTTTGAATTTGACATTTGAATTTGAATGTTACATTCAAATTCGAAATAGTATTTCTAGTCTAATACTGTGTTTTTTAAATGTAATATTCGAATGTGACATTCGAATTCGAATGTGACATTCGAATTCGAAATAGTATTTCTAGTTTACAACTGTGTTTAATAAATGTGATATTCGATTTTAATGTGATATTTGATTTGAAATAGTATTTCTAGTCTAATACTGTGTTTTATAAATGTAATATTCAAATTCGAATGTGATATTCAATTTGAATGTGATATTCGATTCAAATGTGAAATTAGAATTCGAAATAGTGTTTCTAGTCTATAATTGTGTTTTATAAATGTAATATTTGAATTCAAAAGTGACATTCGAATTCGAATGTGACAATCAAAAACTGTAAATAACATTTGATAATCGAATTTTTAAGAATATTGGTTCTTATCAACCTTCTATTATGTAAATCGAATTTCTACAATAACATTCGTTCTAACATTTAAATTCAAATATAAACACATTAGCCCATCCCTAGTGACCAGGTGCTTATGTAAGGAAGAGTGGGCTTAGATGGTGCAGATTATAATATATAATTAGTGATGTCAATGATGATGTTTAATGTTATTGATGAGTCAGCACTGATTGGCTAAAATGCATGTCTGTGAAAAGAATTGCGAACAGGGGGCAGTCTGCAGATGTAAAAAAAGTGTATTAATATAGCAGTGTTGGTTATGCAAAACTGGGAAATCGGTAATAAAGGGATTATCTATCTTTTTAAACAACAACATTTTCAAGTAGACTGTCCATTTAATGGCAGTAGATATTCTAAAAAGTAATCATTTACTCAAGTGAAAAAAATCCCCTCATAACAAAAAAGGCTAGATATCTCTGCACAGGAGTAAATAATAGTCGGCTATATTACGAGTTTTGCTTTATGAGTAAAAAAGCCTCATAACGCATAAGTCTTGCCTGTATAGCTGTACCGCACACTTTTTTGGCCGTCACGCAATGCAACTACCGCAGCTTTCAAAAATGCCTTTATCAATGGGACTCCCATAGCGCCGGTATTACGAGTTTGCCTGTCCAGCCAAAAAGTGAGCGGTACAGCCTATACCGGCAAGATCCATACAGTAAACTGAAAGTCATTAGTTATGGCTTTTATGTTACAGAGCTGTACCATAAAACTCATAACTAAAGTGATAAAAAGTACACTAACACCCATAAACTATCTATTAACCCCTAAACCGAGGCCCCCCCGCATCACAAACACTAAAATAAAATGATTAACCCCTAATCTGCCGCATCGGACATCGCTGCCACTATAATAAACATATTAACTCCTAAAATGCTGCACTCCCGCATCACAAAAACTAGTTAAATATTAACCCCTAATCTGCTGTCCCTAATATCACCGCAACCTACATTACTGTTATTAACCCCTAATCTGCTGCCCCCAAAATCGCTGCCACTATAATAAAGTTATAAACTCCTAAATCTAACCCTAAGTCTAAACCCTAACACCCAGTAACTTTAATATAATTAAAATAAATCTAAATAAAATTACTATTATTAAAGGGACATTCTAGTCAAAATTAAACTTTCATGATTCAGATAGGGCATGCAATTTTAAACAACTTTCCAATTTACTTCTATTATCTAATTTGCTCAATTCTTTAGATATCCTTTGTTGAAGAAATAGCAATGCACATGTGTGAGCCAATCACACAAGGCCTCTAGGTGCAGCAACCAATCAGCAGCTACTGAGCATATCTAGATATGCTTTTCAGCAAGTGATATCAAGAGAATGAAGCAAATTAGATAATAGAAGTAAATTAGAAAGTTGTTTAAAATGGCATGCTCTTTCTAAATCACGAAAGAAAAAAATGGCTTTCATGTCCCTTTAACTAAATAATTCCTATATAAAACTAAATACTTACCTATAAAATAAACCCTAAGCTAGCTACAATATAACTAATAGTTACATTGTAGATAGCTTAGGTTTTATTTTTATTTTACAGGTAAGTTTGTATTTATTTTAACTAGGTAGACTAGTTAGTAGTTATTAACTATTTACTAACTACATAGTTAAAATAAATACAAATTTACCTGTAAAATAAAACCTAACCTGAGTTACACTAAAACCTACAATTAAATAAATGACATTAATTAAATAAAATTAACTAAATTACAAAAAAAAACACTAAATAAAAAAGAAATTATCAAATATTTAAACTAATTACACCTAATCTAAAAACCCCTAGCCTAAACTAAACTGCCAATAGCCCTTAAAATGCCCTTTTAAGGGCAATGCCCACCCAAATGCCCTTTTCAGGGCAATGGGGAGCTTAGGTTTTTTTAGATAGGATTTTATTTGGGGGGTTTGGTTGTGTGGGTGGTGGGTTTTACTGTCGGGGGGGTGTTTGTATTTTTATTTACAGGTAAAAGAGCTGATTTATTTGGGGCAATTTTACCTGTAAAATAAAAATAAAACCTAAGATAGCTACAATGTAACTATTAGTTATATTGTAGCAAGCTTAGGGTTTATTAGTAATTAGTTTTAAATAGGAATTATTTATATATTAATTGTAATTTTTATTTAGATTTATTTTAATTATGTTAAAGTTAGTGGGTGTTAGGGTTAGATTTAGGATTAGGTTTAGGGGTTAATAACTTTAGTATAGTGGCGGCGACGTTGGGGGTGAGAGATTAGGGGTTAATAAATGTAGGTAGGTGGCGGCGACATTGGGGGCGGCAGATTAGGTGGTTAATAAGTATAATGTAGGTGGTGGCGATGTCGGGGG
Organism: Bombina bombina; assembly: GCF_027579735.1. Lineage (NCBI taxonomy): Eukaryota > Metazoa > Chordata > Amphibia > Anura > Bombinatoridae > Bombina > Bombina bombina. Next base: position 935,240,351 of record NC_069501.1, on the reverse strand, counting down.
AGGCAGAAAAGGAGTTAATAAGTGTAATGTAGGTGTCGGCGATGTCGGGGGTGGCAGATTAGGGGTGTTTAGACTCTGGGTTTATGTTAGGGTGTTAGGTGTAAACATAAATTTAGTTTCCCCATAGGAATCAATGGGGCTGCGTTACGGAGCTTTATGCTAATTTATTGCAGGTGTTAGGCTTTTTTTTAGCTGGCTCTCCCCATTGATGTCTATGGAGAAATCATGCACGAGCACGTAAAACCAGCTAAAAGCAGCGCTGGTATTTGAGTGCGGTATGGAGCTCAATTTTGCTCAACGCTGCAATATTGCCTGCTAACGCTGGGTTTATGAGAACCTGTAGTAGCAGCGCTATAGGGAGGTGAGCTGTGGCAATAATTTGCAAGTTAGTATGGAGCCGCTCATAATGCAAAACTCGTAGTCTAGCCATTAAATAGGTAAATGGTAAGTATTTAAGGAATAATCTAATTATGTAGATATTGTAGCCACCTTCCTTTATGAAGAATTAAGTAAGGTGAATTATTTTCTCATAATATTTCTGTCACCTTTAATGCTCAAGTACAGAATCAGTTGCATGGTGGGAGGTTACTTATAGAATCGAAACCTCATTTTACCATGTTAATTGGAAATATATGGATTGTAGCCAGAATTAATAAACACTAAGTAGTTCTAAGGCTAACTAACTGAGTTAATTATTAAATTACAATGACAAAGTGTATTGATTGTTATATTTGCTCATATTTAAAATAACTTTGTTCTTAGATGGTATTGATAGTGATATAGATATTGTAATATAATAAATCTAAAATTTTCATTGTGTTGAATTATAAATGTGAAACTCCTACAGTTCTATGTGCAAACTGTATCCAAGATCAGTTGCTAGACAACAGTTACCAAGCCTTTCCTTACAATTTGGATTATGCTAAAGTGAGTATATACATATGTTTATATAAATATAATGTATGCTCACACACCATCATTTTCATTTGTTTCCTTATATAGCAGCTTTCTTTAAATGTATTTACTAGATATGTGCAGTTTTTCATACAAACAAATGCTTAAAGGGATACTAAACCCAAAAGTTTTCTTTAATGATTCAATATACTCAATTATCAATTTTCTTTGTTCTCTTTATTTAAAAAGCAGGAATGTAAAGCTTTGCGCTACCCATGGTGCTGAACCTAAAATCAGCCAGCTCCTAAGCTTAACGTTCCTGCTTTTAAAATAAAGATAGCAAGAGAACAAAGAAAAATTGATGATAGGAGTAAATTAGGAAGTTGTTTAAAATTGCATGCTCTATCTGAATCATGAAAGAAAAGAAAAAATGTTTTAGTATCCCTTTAATATGGCTATTTTATGGCCAGATATATTTGTGTAACTGTGCAACACACATAAATAAGGATTTGCATAGATCTTTGTGTGTTGCACTCTTACAATAATATGGGCCAGATTTATAGCTTTTGCTCGTGCACAAACACCCCCAGAAGTAAACCTTTAACGTGCAGGTTATTGCGTATTACAAGTTAAAAGTAAAATATATTTTTTTAGCCCTATCCCTTTATGCAAGGTCTTCAGCTACATTAACCAGAAAAGCACAAATTTACTTGGCGCTCATGTGGTCATGTTTACTTTATGCACACAAGCTAACATGGGATTGATATTTTAATATTGTGCACTAACATTAGTTCGCCACTTATAATCTAACCCTATATCAGGTTTCGAAAATAGGCAAATGCTGCTACCTGCGGCCATAATCAGCATTAGTTTATACAAACAAATGCTGAATATGAAAAACTGCATGTCTATTATTTACAAATTACAATTTACACAATTGCAAAAGCAGTTCCATAAACTGATTATCAGGGATAGAGCCTAGGTGACCTCTTATTGAAAGTGGCTATAAAATTATTACAGAATTATTTTTATCAATAACAACAGGACCCAAGTAGTAGTGACATCCAGGAATTTGTATGGTCCCTCTAATGGGGTCTCTTCATTTTAATCCCCACCCCTATCACTTACATCTATGTCCCGATTAAGCACAGACATCAAATGTGAAGTCCTCTTCTTTACAACAGCAAAAAGTCTTCTCATAAAGAATCCCTTCTGCATTCAGATTTTTTTTAATGGCCCTTCCTCTACTTATACAATATTAAGATTTGTTAATTTATTTAACTAATCATGCTTAAAGGGGTAGTAAACCTAGAAAATAATGTTATATAGTTCTGCACATTTATCTTAGCCAAACTTTATTCCACATAATATTGGCGGTGAAATTTGATTAAAAAAATAGTTTTTTTCACACTGCCGCTCTTGCTCTACTGAGCGGGTCTGGTTTTCCCCCTGAGTGCATCTGGACAGCTGTCTAGTCACAGCCCGGCCCGATCGAGCCATCACACTTAATGCCGCTGGCTCCTGCTCTGTCTGATAGCCGGAGCGAGCTGCATTGAGTTTAATGGCGCGATCGGGCCGGGCTGTGACTAGATAGCTGCCCAGATGCGCTCAGGGGGAAAACCAGACCCACACAGTAGAGCAAGAGCGGCAGTCTAAAAAACACTCTTTTTTAATCAAATTTTACCGGTAATATTATGTTGAATAAAGTTTGGCTAAGATGTTATATAATTCTGTACTATGTGCAGAATTATATAACATTATTTTCTAGGTTTACTGCCCCTTTAAGGATAGGTGGGCTAAGTTTCAAAACAATCAATTTATTGTTCTGTTTGGTTAACAAAAAATATCTTGTACATTGTTTATGAATATTAGCTGCTGGTGACATCTCCCCTAATCCTGGTCCCTAACAACTTCCTAGCCGTGCACATCCATGTGTATCTTTCCATAGACCCAGAAAACAAAACTCTGGTAACCTTATTCACATTCCTCTTGTATCTAAAGCCACTAAAGCCTTAACGTGCACTTTTGAACTCTCGCTCTGTTTGCAACAAGCTCACTTCTATCCATGACCTCTTTATCTCCTACTCCCTCAACCTTCTGGCTCTCACAGAAACTTGGCTCTCTCCTTTAGACACAGCATCAACTGCTGTATTGTCACATGGGGGTCTCCACTTCAGCCACACTCCTAAGTCTGGTAACAGACAAGGAGGTGGTGTAGATATTTTACTTTCCTCTCAATGCACCTTTCAACAAATACAACCCATCTCTTTACTCACATTTTCCTCATTTGAAACACACATGATTCACCTATTCTCTCCCCTCTCTATACGCATTGCAGTCATATACCGCCCCTCCCCTGGCTTCTCAACTCAATTTCTAGATCACTTTGCTGCCTGGCTACCTTATTTCCTTTCCTCTGACACCCTGTCCTCATTCTTGGTGACTTTAACATCCCTCTTGACAATCCCACTGCCTCTTCTGAAAAACAACTTCTGCAACTCACTTCATCTTTCAGTCTGTCACAATGGACTGACTCTCCCACTCACAAAGATGCTCACTCCCTTGATCTGATCTTAAGCTACCAAAGCACTATTTCAAACTTCACAAACTCCCCTTTTCCTCTTTCTGACCATCATCCCCTCACTTGCAACATCTCATGCCTCCCTACAACTCTCCCTCCTTCTACCCCTCACACCAAACTTAACAGAAGCATTATATAGATTAGATCAGCAACAGCTTGCTCATCCATCTCCTCATTTTTCTGTCCCGACCAATCTATCTGCCACTATAATTCCACCCTTACATCGGTCCTTGACAATCTGGCCCCTCCTACCATAGCTCGGAATTCATACACTCACCCTCAGCCCTGGCATACTCCTCTGACACGGTACCTATGCAGATGTTCCCATACTGCTGAGCGGCACTGTAGAAAATCTTGGAGTTCAGCAGACTTTCTTCACTACAAGTTAATCTTGAACTCCCACTACTCTACCCTTAAACTTTATAAGCAACATTACTTCTCTACTCTTATCTCCACTTTTTGTTTCAACCCGAAACATCTGTTTTCCACTTTTAACACTCTTCTCCACCCACCCCCACCTCCTAATACAACCTCTCTCTCAGCTAAAGATTTTTCCAGCCACTTCAATAACAAAATTGATTCCATCAGAAACAAAATCAGCTCTCAACACACTTCCAGTCTCTCACCCCCTCACAAGCTTGCAATCAACCAAATCCCACATAGCCATATATTTAGCTCTTTCACCCCTGTTACTGAGGAATACGTTTCTGCACTTATACTGTGCTCTCACCTCACTACCTGTCCCCTCGACCCCATCCCCTCACAGCTATTCCCCTTCCTTTCTTCTACCCTTACCCCTATATTCACACACATTCTCAACCTCTCCCTCAGCACTGGTATATTTCCCTCATCTCTAAAACATGCACTGGTCACACCTATCCTCAAAAAACATTCTCTCAATCCAACCTCCCCCATCCAACTATTACCCTATTTTCCTACTCCCTCTTGCCCCAAAGCTTCTTGAAAATCTAGTACATGCATGCGTATCCCATTTCCTCAAATTACACTCCCTCCTTGACCCACTACGATCTGGATTTTGCCCTATCACTCCACAGAGTCAGCAATCGTTACGGTTACCAACAACCTTCTTACAGCACAATCCAAAGGCCATTTCTCTCTGCCTCCTTGATCTGTCTTCAGCCTTTGATACTGTTGACCATCCTCTTTTGCTCCAAACCCTCCAATCCTTTGGCATTTGTGACAAAGCCCTCTCTTAGTTCTCTTCTTACCTGTCTAATTGTACCTTTAGTGTAGCCTTCTCTGGGGCCTCCTCTATCCTGTTACCACTTTCTGTTGGGGTACCACAAGGCTCTGTCCTCGATCCCCTTCTCTTCTCAATCTACACGTCATCATTAGGTTCCCTAATAAAGTACCACAGGTTTAAATATGATTTGTATGACGACGACACCCAAATCTACATCTCTGCTTCAGACCTATTTCCTTCCTTGCTAACCCATGTCACTAACTGTCTTTCTCAATTCTTTTCATGGATGTCCTCTCGCTACCTTAAAGGGACATTGAACCCAATTTTTTTATTTTGTGATTCAGATAGAGCATGCATTTTTTTTTATAAATAATCTTTTATTGAGTATTTTACAAGTATAAGACAACCAAAGAAAAAGCGAAAAAGGAAAAAAAAATCAATTTGATGTCTTACAATCATTGAAATAATTCATAATAAACCTAGAACTATCTGGGAAAGAAGTCAAGCAGATTCGTCTAATTATTAAGATCCTCATTTTATACTTTTCTGCAATATAATACATACAGATGTTATTTAAACCAATGTCATTCGAGCTAACTCAAATGAAAAATCTTTTTGAACATGTCTTATAACTACGCCTATTTTATATTTAGGGGAATAGTTGGATAAATAAGAATAAATAAATAAATAAAATAAATGGAAGGGGGGGTTGGGAAATTGAGGAAAGAAAATCTCCCAACTCTGCCTCGTCCTCCCTCTCCCTCCCCTCCCCCATCACCCTACCAGAATATGTATATGTAGGTGTATTTCCTATCTTCTTATCAAATACCCAGTAACACTATTTCTGAGTTCCTAAATGGAAAAATTAGATAGTCAATTTCAGCTGGTGAGAATATTTTAACAAATTTTGCCCACTTGTTAAAAAAGGATGCTATTTCATCCTCTGAATTTAAATCTGTGGCTAGTTGTTCTACCCGATACTGTTTTTTTGAGATCATTTTTTACCTCAGTAATTGTAGGTATGAGATTACTCTTCCATGTCCTAAAAATCAGGATCCTTACTGCCAAGAGAGTCGGTAAAGTCTCCTTTATTACTTGACAAGAAAATTATAGTTTGCATTGTAAGCTTGTATGGGTTTATTTTCAAAACCTTTAGTAGCCAAAATTCCAACTTGTGCCAGAATTGTTTGAGTCTTGGACACGCCCATAGTAAATGTAGCAAATCGTCGGCAAGTAAACTACATTTGGGGCATTTATTAAAGTCTGTGTTATACCACCTGTAACCTCTATCTGGTGTGTAGTAGGTTTGATTTAACAATTTTGTATGGGACTCTCTCCATGTCTTGGCCATAGTTGTATCACGTATTAGCGATAGGGATCGTGTTATCTGTAACTCCTTATCGACATTGATAGCTAAGAGATTTGACCATTTCAGGGCTATTTTCTCTAGATTAGAGCTGCCTTTATATGAGTTGAGATAGGTGTACCATGTAGAGATAGAAAAGTGACCTGCTTTATACAAAGCTGGCCAGTTATTCAAATTTCCCCATGTCCCTTTCCAATTAAATTTAGTGACTAATTGTGTGGCATAATGTCTAGCTTGCAGATAAGCAAAGAAGTCTTGGCTGTTAAGATTAAACTCAAATTTCAGTTCTTCAAAGGCTTTAATGGTTCCTGTTTCTGTTTTGAATAACTGTGAGAGATAAGTAAGCCCTTGTCCGTGCCATCTCTTCAGTAATGCATTTTGTGTTCCGTCTTGAAACTCTGGATTTCCCAAGAAGGTTTGATATGTAGGTATATTAGTGTTTATTCTAACCCGTGTTCCAATTTTAGACCATGCCTGAATTATCGTATAAATTGTTTACGTTTTATTTGCTTAGATATTTGAGGAATAGGAATATGTAGCAGAGATATTGGTCTCAGGGGATATATGATACTGGCCTCAAGCTCGTTATCAGTAAAATAGTCTGATTCTGCTATCCAGTCCGCCGCTATGCGTCCTAGAAAAACTAGATTATAAAGGTATAGATCAGGGAGGGCCATTCCAGCAAATTGCTTTGAAAGATGTTCTAGGTTTTTTTGCTTGCCATATAAAAAAACGTAGCGCTGTATTAAATTTTTTAATGTCATATGATTTTATTAAGAGAGGAAGATTTTGAAGTATATAATTAATTTGGGTAATATTACCATTTTGAACAAAGAAATGCGACCTGATAACGAGAGAGGTAGATTGTGCTAGTTTCTCATGTATGTAATGGCTTGTGTAAGAATTGGGGAGATATTCAAAGAATACCATTCTTGTGGGTCAGACGAAACTGATATCCCCAGATATCTGAATGTTTTGTAAACTATCTTAAATGGATTATCCATACAACTATCAGATTTTCTTACCCATAATAACTCCGATTTTAGCTTGTTCATTCTATATCCTGAGAATTGACCGAATAGTTCAATAATGTCTAGTAGTTTGGGAATATTAATGGAGGTATTTAATATATAAACCAGTAAATCATCCGCATAAAGTGCTACTTTCACCTCTTTTTCATAGATCTTACTACCTTCAATCTGATCCCTGATTTTAACAGCTAGTGGTTCTATTGCTAGATCGAACAATAGAGGGGAGAGCAGACAACCTTGCCACGTACCTTGCTCTAATCTTATTATCTTTGATTCCTGCCCTTGTAGTATTAAATTGGTTGATGATTTGGTGCATTTATTTTTGACTAAGTTAAGGAACTCATCTTTAAACCCAAAACGTTTCAGTGTTGTTACTATATGGTCGTGGTTAACTCGATCGAACGCTTTCTCAGAGTCGATCGATATTACTGCTGCATCTGGATAATTTTCGGCCAAGGTGCCCTCTATATTCTTAAAGTAGTCGATTGATAGCAGAAGTTGTCTAATTTTAGCTGATGAGCTGCGATTAGTAAGAAACCCCACCTGGTCATATAATTTCTGGTAAACCTTTCTGCAATCTTTTTGCCACTATGGAAGTAAATATTTTATAATCAGAATTTAATAAAGCAATTGGTCTATAAGATTCTCTACAACATACGACTTTACCAGGTTTGGGTATAAGAATGGTATGTGATGCTACGAAGTTAGAAGAAATTTGAGCTTTTTCTTTATAAAAATAGCTAAACAGTTTAGTCAGATGGGGGATAATTGATGTATCCAAGCTTTTGTAAAATTCATTTGGTAACGAGTCCGGACCCGGGGCTTTTTCCCATTTTAACGCTTGGATTGTCTGGGATACTTCTAGCTCTGTTATTGGAGAGTTTAAAATAAGATTAAAATCAGGGCTAGTTCTTCTAATAAGAGTGTTTTCCCAGAATCGCTCTCTCGCTGCCGTATCTGTTGGTAGAGAGGAGTAAATTGTTTTGTAATACTGAAAAAAATATTTGGATATTTCCTCAGGAGAGGTAAGTAACTTCTTATTAACCTGCAATGCTTCAATCGTCATTGAGGGTCTAGAATTTTTAACTAATTTGGATAATAGTTTACCAGATTTATTGCCAAATTTATAAAATTTAGATTGGTATCTTAGTTCTGCCTGTGTTGTGTTCAAGATTAGGAGAGTATCTCATTCGCTCTTCGCTTTAATGTACTTATTCCAGTTTTCCTCCGTAGAGGAAATTAAGTATCTATTATATTCGTTACTTACCATGGCTATTACCTGTTTCTCTTTCAATTGAGATTCTCATTTATATTTTGCCATATAGGCTATAATGTCGCCCCTAAGGACCACTTTTGCTGTCTCCCATATAATCAAAGGGCTAGCCACCGATCCAATATTAAATTTGAGAAATTCCTCCCATCTATTTTTTAACCAATTTCTATATTTTGCATTTTTACTAAGATGTTTAGGATAAAAAAAGCGTGGTCTTCTTGGACTTTTGTTTTGGCTGGGGATGTCCAATAATATAGGTGCGTGATCTGAAATACAGATTTCTGATATATGTGCTTTGACTCCTTTATGATAAAGACTATCATTTATTAATATAAGGTCAATCCTTGATAGTGATTTAGATACTTTTGAATAACAAGTATAGTTCCTGGTGTCAGGGTTCTGTGCCCTCCATACATCTCTTACTGCTAGATTTTGAAAGATAGTATTGAATAGCTTTGTTTCTAAGTTATCTTTTTTGGTTTTCATTTGGGATAAGGCTTTACTTAGCCTATCCAAAGGGAAACGGGGGGACGTATTATAATCTCCCGCAAAGATCACATGGCCCTCCGCTATTTGTAGAATTTGTGCCTGGAGAGAGTCCCAGAACTCATGATCAATTATGTTAGGAGCATAGAGGTTGCAGATAGTATATATTGAGTTTGCAATTTTTAATTTTACTATTAAGTACCTACTTTCGGGATCGGTTAATGTTAGTAGTTTGTCGTACGATAATTTCTTCCCTAGAAGAATAGCAACTCCTTTTTTTCTATTTAATGAAGGTGCAAAAATACTCTCTGCAACCCAAGAAGATTTTATTTTTAATGATTCTTCTTTGTTAAGATGTGTTTCTTGAAGTAATGCTATGGTAGTATTGAGTTTTTGCAAATGTGTCAAGATCATTTTCCTATTCATAGGTGATGCTATACCTCCTATGTTCCATGAAGTGATTCTGATATCTTTATTCATAAAATTTTATTTATGGGGGGAGAGAGCGCCTTTGAATCATGGGAGAGGCTCAAGAGGGGCAGGGGAGAAAGAGGGCAGAGAGGAGAAAAAAAAAAAAAAAGGAAAATACCAAAAATACATTGAGTTATAAATTCACATTCTGTGTGGAAAAATTACATGTTTACCCTTTAGCCTCGTGTTCGGCTAGTTTTTTCTCTGCCTCTTGCGCGGAATCAAATAAAAAAAATTTGCCCTCAAGTGTCAACTTAAATCTAGCAGGGTAGATAACTGTGGCCTGCCAACACAGTTAAAGCATTTTGCCACAGATTGGGGAGAGTTCTCTCCTCTTTTGGGAAGTCTCAATTAAAAAATCTTGAAAAAGCAGGATTTTATTGCCTTTATACAAAATAGTTGTGATTAAAGAAAGAGTCACCAGCGCTAAATCTTAGATCTAGTAATAATTTATTATTATAACTATAAAATAGATACTATTTTTATATATAAAAAAAATGGACTAAGAAGTATCAATTATTGTTCTTGTACTGAAATTCTTAAGGTTTGAGATAGTGTGCTGCCTCAATACTGAAACAGAGTACCCCTAACTCTGTAAAGATTTATATATAAAGAGGATTCCAATATTAGATAGAGGCGCTCAACTATAGGAAAAATGTTATATCTTCCTGTGTTTTGTGTGAATGTACATATAAAATACATCAACATCAGGAAAGTGACACACAGTGTTCCATCTCTAAACCGGGCCTACATCTTACCTCATAAGATTGAGGTAACAGCTGGTAAGCAGTTAAAACTTACTTGACTGAACTTTTTGTGAAGATTACATCCAGACACAGTTTTCAACCTCCTATTGTTTTATATGTATTTTTATATGTACATTCACACAAAACACAGGAAGATATAATATTTTTCCTATAGTTGAGCGCCTCTATCTAATATTGGAATCCTCTTTATATATACATTTATACAAAATAGGTTGATTTTTGCGATAGTACTGTAAATAAAGCATTTTATCTTGGAAATTCAAAAATCTTGCAATAATAGGTCCAGGCCTAGTCAAATGTGTTGTGTTTTCAGAGAATCTCCCCAATCTGTGAACTCTTTCAATAAGAACAGTTGATTGGGTTTGGGGCATGTTTAACAGTTGAGGTATAGTGTGAGTCATCACTTGCATAAGATTTTCTTGTTTAGAAGTGTCAGGGAAGCCTATAATTCTCAAGTTATTTTTCCTTGATCTATTTTCTAGATCATCAACCTTTGCCTGAATTTTAAAAATTTCACTCTGATTACCCTCAATCTTAGAAAAATAGGAGTTTGTTACATCCTCCAGATCTGAGATTCTTTATTCCGCCTCATGACGTCTCTTAGAAAATTTCCTGACCTCTGTTGTAAGTGATAAAATGTCATGTTTGATTTAATTTTTTAGAAGATCAAATTTAGGGGAGATAGCTTCTAAAATATTTGCTACCAAAGTTTGAGCATCTTGCATTGTCAAGCTATTTTGAGACTTCAATGGTGTAGATTTAGTGAGAGAATCTATGGGTGGTTCTGTAGGGTTCTTAATCCCTATTTTTCGATGCCATGCCTGGATTATTCTTACCAGAAAAAGATGGTGACGTGATATATTTATCCATATAAAAGAGTGCACTTATGAAAAAGTGTGATTTCAGAGAAAGTGCTCAATTAGTTAAAGACTACACCCATGCTAACGTGAGAGAAGGAGAGAGAGAAAAAAAAAAAGGGGGGGAGGGGAGGGAGGAAAAAGAAGAGGGAAAAGAAACAAGAGCCTCTACATGTGATGAGTATTATTTTATAGCTAAACAGCTGTGAAAATACCCGTGAAGAAAAAGAAAAAATTCTTTAAGACCAGAATATGGTAATGTGAGATGACTTTAAGAAAAAATTTGGGAGCAGGAATTAAGATTTTAACGGTCTCAGAAAAAGATATACAGCTAGGATTAATTTATAAACTTAAGATCTTATAGGCCAATCAAGGTACAAAAAAAAAAAAACAGGATCAGTACGTAGATATACGCACGTCTCTGTTCTGTTTCTTACATCAAGTGTCAAGCAATTTAGAGCTAAGAACTGAGATATCTGCAAATGTTTTTCTCTCCCTTACTTGTTCTCTAACAGCTAGATTTGGAGTTTGGCGGTAGATGGGGTGCGATAGCTACGCGTGGTTTATGTCTAACGCACAGCATTTTTTAATGCGGGTATTTAGAGTTAAAAAAAACCTTCTAACGATACTCCTAACGCGTGTATTTCACAAGCGGAATCCTGCCCGCGTTAGACAGTCTCCCATAGAGATCAATGGAAAAGCAAACAAACACAATTTTTTCATCTAACACTCGATCTCGCGAGAAATACGCACAGCTCGGTCATATGACGCATACCACATAATGCACAACAATAACACGCTGCAAATGTCACAACAACAATCACTAAACAAAGCACATAAGCATTACACATTCAGAAGCGGGGGGAAATTTAATAAAATAAAATACAGGGAATACGCATATCATTTAAGATGTGAAAATACGGAAAATAACAACAAGGAAACAAAAATCACAATCATACACTAGCAAAATACTTGCATTCAATATTACTATATATTAGGACAAAGATACATATACAACACTTCACTAATACCACACCATCGAAAATTCACATTTAAACATAATACTATTGGTCAATGTTATAGAAAACGAGCACTATGACATCATCGCATTCTACACATTCCACAAATACTAACTCCAAATGAGCATGCACAAATTCACACACCTAATACACATTGCACAAATAATAAGTAAGAATAAAGCACACCTGAACACAATTTACAACGCAAACCGGTACATCATTAAACATTTACACAGGGTATATAAGCACCACACAAGAATGGCTTCTCTCACTGTGTTGCTGGTGGGTTTTTGGAGATTGGAGCTTAGAGATTTTGTGCAATATTGTGATTCAGTTAGTGGTAGTGGGAGTTAGAGAGTTAGTGGTAGTGTGAGTTAGAGAGTTAGTGCTAGTGTGAGTTAGAGAGTTAGTGGTAGTGGGAGTTAGAGAGTTAGTGCTAGTGTGAGTTAGAGAGTTCTTGCTAGTGTGAGTTAGAGAGTTAGTGCTAGTGTGAGTTAGAGAGTTAGTGCTAGTGTGAGTTAGAGAGTTAGTGCTAGTGTGAGTTAGAGAGTTAGTGCTAGTGTGAGTTAGTGAACGACAGTTGGTTTGGGTGAGTGTGCGAGTGCTTTTTCTGTACACTTAACACATTTACACGCAAACACATTCAATACATACATACACTTATCAATAACACTACATACACTCCATACCCCATACCCTCTCATACTACACTCCATACCCCATTCCCTGTAGCCCCATTCCCTGTAATCCCATTTACTCTTATCCCATACCCCATCCCCATCCCATCCCCATCCCCTAGTTACATTTAGTTTACAAATCCTCCTTTTAGTCTTCTTCTTCATTTTGTTCATTTAAATACTCCTTACCCTCTTTTATTTATATCCCTTTCACACTTTCTGCACTTATTTTGGTCTTTTTAGTTCTTTATTTTGAACCCCTTTCATTTGATCACACTCACTTTTTGTTTGCTTATTTGGGGTTTAGTTTACGGAAGAGATGGAGGGCAGGCAGGGGAGAGGTAGAGGGGGGAGGAGAGGGAGGGGGAGAGGAACAGGACAGGAAGGGGGGCAGGAAGCGGGGGTGGAAGCGGTGGGTGGACCCAGCCACTTGGTTCAAGATGAACAAGTGGCTGGGCCCAGTGGCGGACAGAGTAGGGCTTCACAGTCCGGGAAACAGAGGGCATCGTCACAGGGGAAGGCCAAGGCAACTAGGGAGGCAAGGTTTTCGATGGAGGAGAAGGAGGCCCTCGTAGAAGCCTATATGGCCAGGTATAGGAGGCTGCAGCATCAGAAGACCACCCCGACTGAGAAGAGGAAGCTCTGGCAGGAGATAAGGAATGCAGTCAATGCAGTGGGTGGCCGGAACAGAGATATGGACTCTATTAAACATTGCTACCGGGACTGCAAGATGGATCTTAAGAAAAAGTTAAGCCGGGAGGCCCAACATGCCGCAGGAACCGGTGGCGGCCCTGCACTGGAAATCGATTACTGTCGATGGGAGGAAATGTTGCGTCCCAGCATCTCCGAGGTGGATATAGTCGGTATCGGAGGAATTGATACCGGGAACCTGCCATTCTCATCTGACGGTAAGCTCAATTAAGAATAAATTAACATACAAATGTATTTCAAGGGACACTATACGCAAACCTTTGCTTTCATGATTAAGGTAGAGAATACAATTTGAAACAACATTCCAATTTACTTATATTACCTAATTTGATTCATTCTTTAGATATACTTTAATGAAGAAATAGCCATGCACACGGTGAACCAATCACAGGAGGCAGCTATATGCAGCTACCAATCAGCATATCTAAATATGCTTTTCAGCAAAGAATATCCAGAGAATGAAGCAAATTAGATAAGAAAAGTAAATTAGAAAGTTGATTATAATTGTATGCTTCTAAATCATGAAAGATAAAACATTGGGTTTCATGTCCCTTTAAGGATCAGATTAATGCTATTACGTTGTTTACACGCATTCACAATTACTTTGCGGTTACATTAGTATCTAGGCTATAGGTTAGGTGTGCATTTAAACAGACTGAAAACAAACGCTAAAACATTCAGATTGAACAGACATATCACAAACATGGTTTAGAAAATGCGGAAATCGTATTGATTGTTAGATTTCAAATTGGATTAATGAGGCTGCATTTGTAATTATCGTAAGCTAAGTAATTTAAATCTTTATTTTGAAATATGCTAATATATACATTTTTTGTTCTTTCAAATATACAGAGTCTGGGGAGGAGGCAGCACAGCAACTACAGGCTCCTCCTTTTCCCCGGGATGAGAGTGGTGGGGATGAATCTCCACCTCGGAGGGAAGAGGCCCCCCTTAACGAAGAGGCCCCCTTGATGAAGAGGTCCCCCTTGACGAAGAGGCCCCCCTTGACGAAGAGGCCCCGGAAGCAGAGGAAGAGGCCGCGGAAGTAGAGGCCCCTCAAGGACCAGCAGGCCACCGTGCACCAGCAGGCCGCCGTGCACGGGCACCCCGCCGTGCACAACAAGAGGAAATAGCGGAGGTGCGGGTTCTACTAGACTACATTGACCAGATGCGTAACTCCCGGATCCAAAATATAGAAGGCAGAACTAGAATTATTGAAGGACAAAACAGAATCATTGAAGGCCAAACCCAAATCATACACCTCCTTACTCGAATAGAAGAAGCCCAAAACAGAACCTTTAGACTCCAACAAGAGATGTTTAATTTCTTCCGGGAGGCGCATGCTAGTCTGCCTCCTGCTGGTCTGCCTCCTGCTCCTGGGCCTCCTGCTTCTGGGCCTCCTGCTGCTGGGCCGCCATCTGCTGGGCCGCCATCTGCTGGGCCGCCATCTGCTGGGCCTCCTGCTCCTGGGCCGCCATCTGCTGGGCCTCCTGCTCCTGGGCCTCCTGCTCCTGGGCCTCCTGCTGCTGGGCCTCCTGCTGCTGGGCCATCTTCTCCTGCCGGGCCATCTTCTCCTGCCGGGCCATCTTCTCCTGCCGGGCCATCTTCTCCTGCTGGGCCATCTCCTCCTGCCGGCCCATCTCCTCCTCCTCACCTTGGTCGTCCCAGTACTCTTCCTTCCACTCTTCCCACAACATCTCCAATGAGAACTCGTCGGAGTCGGCAGTTGACCCTTCCAGAGCCTCAGCCCTGTGGGAAGAGGGGAAGGAAGAGGAAGTAAGTATTTGTTTTCATGTTTAATGTTTTTTTTATTTAATGTGTAATGGATAGGTATGTGATGTGGTTTTCATACACTTGTGGACCACACTCTGTATATAATCTACTTCTATGGGACCGGGTCCATGGAGGCAGATTGTTTGCAGAGTGTGGGTTATAAGTGTGTGAAAACCACATCACATACCTATCCTTGTTCATGATATTGATTGGTTTCTGTGATGTAATGTCCAAACTGTTTCCCGAATCGCAAACAAAATTACCATTACAAGTATCCATGATGGCATATTACTGTTTGAATGCCAATAACACAGCTTAAAGGGACAGTCAGAACATTATTGATTACAAAGAAAACACTGTACTACGCATTATAAAGTTTGAAACAACAAAACATGGAGAAATACGTGTGACTTATGTGCTTACCCTTGTATCTATGCCTATGAAAAATGACCACTTATTTGTTGTTCTGACATAACAACATTTTAGACATCAATGATCAATACATGGTAAATATGCTGTATGAGCTCAAGGTTTTAGATATACAAATGCTATCCAAATGCCCTCTAGTGGTCAAATTGCATTCTGATTACATGCACTCTTCAAGCTCTAAGAAATGAGCACACGAACCTCATAGGTTTAGCTAGCAAATTAAAATAAACACAGACAAATGATTAATTGGTGAGAAACCTTTGATATCATTGATATTCCAAAATTGACTCTTTTAATAATGCAAAACATTATTTGTTTTCTAAACTGTCCCTTTAACAAAATTACATATGCTAACATATAATATTTGGTGATTGTTGGTATATCTACATGTACTTGATAAAACAATAAATATTGAAAACAGATTTATATTGACGTGTTAAATAAAGTCTATTTTCTTAAAGAGACATTATTGTGTTTATTTTTTTTTAGAAAGACATTTGTTTTAACAATGAATATGGTTTAAAGTCCTTTTAGGAGTGGGGGTGAAAAATATGCTAACAATAATATATTTGGAGATTAACCAATGTGGAACTCATACATGATACAAAAATCAACATTTGCATTAAAGGGACAGTATACTATCTTTTTAACAGAACTGCATGTAATAGACACTTCTAGAAACAACAAGATTAACATATACTGATATCAAAATCAATATTAAAAAGATTTAAACACTTTCAAAGAAAATTGAGTTATCTCTATTGAAAAGATAGATGAACCCCCATTACAACCGTAAAACAAGACAATACCCCATCATTAACATATGAAAAGACCCTTTACACAAACAGGAGAAAGCTGGAGATGGTACTCACATGAAACTTTGAGGCTTGGCGAGGAGTCTGAAAATTACTTCAATTTTATTTGAACAGAAGCAAAAGTAGACGTGTATTTGGTAAACAATGGACTATATAACTAGAGTCCAAATAAAATATTTTGGTTTTTAATGTGAGTGTCTAATGAACCTTTAATAAAATATACGACAAAATTACATTTAGAAGAAGTCGCCATCATATATTTAGCATATGATAAAGATAAATGCATATTGATGACTTTATTCTAATACAATAGCGCATATTTATGAATTAGATATCTTTAACATTAAACACAACAGTCATTTTTCATAAAAAGGAACATATTGTTGACAAACATATTAAACAAGATGGACTATAGAGATTTGCACTTGCCTCAAAATATCTCATGCATGAAAACGTTTTGCTTTCGTTCGTTTATTCAACCAGACATCCAGCAAAAGAGAATGTGGTGGTCTTTATCAGCTATTGGTCAATGTAACATGATGCAAAAAATCCATATTCGCCATGTTTTTAAACTTGTCTTCTCATTCACAAATGTGTGTAACGTGCACAAACAAATATTGCGGGACTACGTAATACAATCAGACGTTTTTTTACCTTTGCATGTGACGTCTTAATTAACATGGCGCTTCCTTGATCACGTAAGAACGCAATCCAATAAAAGGCGCATTCTTGATCACGTAAGAACGCAAACCAAAAAAGGCGCATCCTTGATCGCGTAAAAACGCCATCCAATAAAAGGTGCATCCTTGATCGTGTAAAAACGTCAGTCAATACAAGGAATCATTGGACAGCCTGGCAGGTGACGTCTTAAGCAACATGGCGCATCCGAGATCGCTGAAAAACCGCAGCCAATACAAGGACTCAGTTGACAGCTTGGCATATCAATAAGAAACGTATTTATATTTTAGTAACTAGTATGTGTCTATATTGCTATCTAGGAATGTCACGAAATCAGGAATCATCTTTTCGGACTTGACTGTCCCTTTAACTATAGCTATGGTGTATATCTTAAACATTTAAAAGATACACATGAGTAATACATATGCCATTGATGTTTTAAGATATGTTTAGATTGTTTTGGAATAACAATAATGACACATGTATTGATCAAACGTGTCATTTATTCAAGTTGAAATATGGTCAGCCTTCCTATAGCCATATATGGGAGGAGAAGTATTTTTTTCAAATATTTGGAAAAACATATTCCTCATCTAAAATATGCGCATTACACACAGAGATTGATTTGGTTACACTACTACAATAAGATAGAATTGAAAATGAAATACATGTGCTGTCAACATTACAATAAGATTGTTTATTAATAAGATTATATGTCCTTGTTCATGTAAAAAGGACAAAAACGCTTTACAAATGGAAATCCATTCATTAACAATTGTGCTCAGCATCACTTAAAGGGACATGATTTTTAATTTTAAAAAGAGGATACACAGAGACAATACTATTTCAATAAAATGAACACTTTACAGGGATTATATCATTGTAGCAATCCTCAGATCATTTGTTAAAGGTGCATCAATTCATGCAGAGTTTATAAATATGGATGTGAAATTTGAAATATACATATATATACACAAATAACAATCTATATATACATATATAAAATAATTACTATGCTAATCATAATCATGCAATGATAAAGCTTTACGAAAAATATATAAAGACAAATAATAACATTACATTGGAGATGTTAATCTTAAAGTCATTTACAATTGTATTACATATATGATTCAGGAAACACCATTATTTTTGCTAAGGTCCCTTTAAGGATCAACCAGATAAACTAGAGATTCCAATCAATGACATGAATAAAGAGGACAAAGAATCGTGGAATGACATATCTTTTATTAGTATGTCAGAAAACATCAACAACGTTTATAAATAATCTTTTAAAGATCAGGAAAATTGGAGCCATATGACAAGGTAACAGAGTGCATCACAGTCCATGAAGAGAGTTGCCAAGGGCCAGCATAGCCCCATTGGAGCCATAGGACAAGGTAACAGAGTGCATCACTGTCCATGAAGAGAGTTGCCAAGAGCCAGCATAGCCCCATTGGAGACATATGACAAGGTAACAGAGTGCATCACAGTCCATGAAGAGAGTTGCCAAGGACCAACATAGCCCCATTGGAGCCATATGACAAGGTAACAGAGTGCATCACAGTCCATGAAGAGAGTTGCCAAGGGCCAGCATAGCCCCATTGGAGCCATATGACAAGGTAACAGAGTGCATCACAGTCCATGAAGAGAGTTGCCAAGGGCCAGCATAGCCCCATTGGAGCCATATGACAAGGTAACAGAGTGCATCACAGTCCATGAAGAGAGTTGCCAAGGGCCAGCATAGCCCCATTGGAGCCATATGACAAGGTAACAAAGTGCATCACAGTCCATGAAGAGAGTTGCCAAGGGCCAGCATAGCCCCATTGGAGCCATATGACAAGGTAACAGAGTGCATCACAGTCCATGAAGAGAGTTGCCAAGGGCCAGCATAGCCCCATTGGAGCCATATGACAAGGTAACAGAGTGCATCACAGTCCATGAAGAGAGTTGCCAAGGGCCAGCATAGCCCCATTGGAGACATATGACAAGGTAACAGAGTGCATCACAGTCCATGAAGAGAGTTGCCAAGGGCCAGCATAGCCCCATTAGAGCCATATGACAAGGTAAAAGAGTGCAACAGGCACAGCAATAACAATAAAAAAAGGCCAAATGGCAACCATAAAAACAAACATCAACATGTGGATGGAGGATTCTTATCTGCGCCCTTGGAGCATCTCCAGATCCTCCACTTACTGGTCATCCCCTTCATCGTCCTGTGCATGTCTAGCTACAGATTCAAGCATTGAGTTCCACCGCCTCATCTGACGTAGAGTCATATGCTGAACCTGTAGCTGGGCCTGCATGGTGTCGGCCATCCCTCTCAGGACAGCTGCGTTCCTCAACACGGCCTGCTCTACGCGTGCTAGACCTTCTTGCGTGAGCCATGTTGAGTCACAGCCTAAAATAAAGAAAAAAAAATATTAATGATAATTACACAACAGACAAAAAAAAAAGCTAAGATACATTGTCATCATAAAGACAAATAATTCTTTAAATTAATTTGTTGACATTGATTATTTACACATGAAATATGTTATTCAGACAGACCTAAACCATTAAAGGGACATTTTAATCCAACATGTTGTCCCCTTTAATTGGTTTTTGATGATCCACTTTTACAGCTTGAGTGTCTAAAATCTTGTAAAAGGATTTACATTGTACTTACATTAGCAATTTAAAGATTTTAGTTATACTGTGGTAGGCACACCTATCCTTAAACATTTTGGCGTTGAGGACAAGCTGTGTAAACATAGCAACCAGAAGAAATTACATTCCCATTGGGTTATACAAGAGATAATGTATGAACATTTGTACATAAATTGTTGGATCCAAGTAGTGGTGATTGGTATATGTAGAGATATCAAATTAAAGGGACACTAAACCTAAATATTTTAGTTACTGATTCAGATAGAGCATGACATTAAAAAAGAATTATTAATTTACTCGTATTCTTTAAATGTTAGAATTCTCTAGCTATATTTTAAATGCAAGAATGTAAGTTTATAGGGCAGGCCATTTTTGGTTATCAACTTTGGTTGTCCCTGCTGATTGATGGATACATTCATCCAACAATAAAGAAATGATGTCCAGATTTTGTTTTAATAAAAAAAAAATATAGGCATTTCTTTGTTTCAATAAAGATAGCAAGAGAATGAAGAATAATTGATAAGAGTAGTAAATTAAAAATTTGATTAACATTGCATGCTCTATTTGAATCACAATTTTCATTCAGTGTACCTTTAAGTATCTTATAATGTTGATTTTGAATGATACTTACAGCTGTGCCTGGGAAGGACAATCCGACACCCAGGACAATGAAGGTTGAGACAGGGGGGAGGGATGGGATTGGGTTGGGGAGGGATGGGCTGCTGCTCTGGGGTAGCCCGTACAGCTGGGGAGTGGTGAGTTTGGGGCTGGGCAGCTGGGGTAGCTGTACGGGCCAAAAGACGGGGAGAGCGGCGAAGGGGGAGGAAGGGGCGTTTTTTGGGAAGGACAGGATAGGAAAAATGGGAAGGGCCAGGAGGGTCTGTTGTCTGTGGAGGGGCAGGGGACTGGGCAGGGGACTGGGCATGGGACTGGGCCTGGGCAGGGGACTGGGCAGTGGACTGGGCAGGGGATTGGGCAGGGGCGGAAAACTGATGACCAGAAGAGGAGGATCCATCTGAAATAAATATTATAAATATATTAACATCTCATACATCATGAAATCAAATCAACGCATTTCAACTTAATTATGTTTGCAATATACTTAGAAGTGTGTTTGAATTTCTAAACAATGATGACATGAGGATATGGTATGCATATAGGCACTCAGATGAATATCAATGACTGTCTGTACAATTATAAAATGATTATTGTGATTTGGCCTGGAATATGCATGTGACATCATGATGGCATGAATTACAAATCCAAATATTTAAACAAATCCAAGCATATCTTCATGCTGCCTGATATATAAAGGGGGCAGTAGTGTATTTTAACAGACAAATCATATTCCTTTTTAAAGTGCAAAAGCTGTAGACTTTGAATGTCTTCAATAAAATGATTTCCAATAAAGCAACATGTTGGAAACATGTTAGATATATTTCACATACCATCAGACTTCAAGGGAGCCTCTTCCTCCTCCGTCCCACATGTTAAATCAATCTCTGTAAAACATAACATGTTGTGTACACGTTAAGATCAGATATTATAACATATGTTACTGTTGCTCAAAGACACACATCAATGTTGCATTAAAGATATACACACCCAACGTTATGATTTACATCATTTTGATGGAGCATACAAATGACATTAGATTTGTTATTCTCAACGATTCAGATTTTCGATTTATTGTTTGTATTAATTTTAAAATCATAAAAGCATAGTACATTGAACATTTAAGATTTCTCATGTGTGTATCACTTGATGATTGTTGTCAAAAATGAACATGGAAACAAACATATGCTATACATCTTCTAAATAACAAAGGTGTAGACTAAGAAAGTTTTAATTCCTAATCTTTCAATATTCAAATAAAATTAATATATAATCAGAGGAGTAAATTATATGTTTGTTTCAAATGTTATGCTTCATCAGAATCATGCTCATAATATTGATTACCAATACACCTTCAATGACATATAAATGAGTCAATGGACTTACCAGAAGACCGCAAAGGCAGCTCTGTGTCGGTGCTGGATTCCTCTGGGCTCCCCACAACAACTCTCTCTATGAATGATATAGATATATATTAGTGAACACATTTGGGATAACACTAAATCACATCTGTATCGATTTATAAGACGAATCAACTTGAAAATGTGAAGAATAGAGCAGTCATTATAAAAAAAATGCTTTATTGAATCAAGGGGATTCTGTAAAAAATGATGTATTGAACATATGTTTAATTTCTGACTATATTAGACATAAAACTCATCTCATACGATGCTATTGCATATCTAAATATACCCATTGATCAATGTTCTTAAAAGAATACACACAAACCACATTTTGAATAACAGCTGTTGACAAAAATAAACAAAGACATGTGGCACATCGAGCCATTTGTCTAATGTACAGTAATCTTGTTTAGGACACAACACATATTGATCACAATACCAAACCAAATTGATTGGTACAAATATGTAATCATGGTGCTGTTAGAGTATGCTTATATATATAATGTAACTCCAACAGTGAATATGTGAATTATAAATCAATATTGTCGATTCCAAAGACCATAAGGATAAATGAATCTATTGTTTATTAAAGGGACACTGACATGATTTATTTCAATCATTGATTTCACTGTTCAAATTGTTCCAAATGATTTAACATTGACTCCTATTATAATTTTAATGTTGCTACATTTTAATCTTAAAGGCAGATAAGCAATATTGGATTCAATAAATATTGTTGTTGAAGGTATCCACCAATCATCAATAAAAACCCAAGCTGGTCAACCAAAATGGAGCTGCAGATAAACGTACATTCTTGATTTGAAAATACATTTAGCAATAGAATATTTCAAATATGATTATAGTATTATATTTAAATGTTGATTAATATTGCATGCTCTATCTGAATGACAACATTAATCATTTTAGCTCAGTGTCCCTTTAATATAAAAATATATTGATTTGACAATGTTGCTGTTAATGAATTCTCTACTCCATATGTTGATGTAATGAATGGGATGGAGCATGCAATTCCAATCTAATATGTTAGTTAAGGATATCCTAAGAATTATTTAATTTTCCTCTATTAAATTTACATGAAGCTCAAAATGTGTAATTGTATACTTTTTGAAACTATGTACTACTGTTATCTGAACACATGATTTTAACTTTTGACAAAATGCCAATTTATGCATAAAAAAACAGCCGGATAATACCAGTAATGTTTGTTTAACCTAAACCAAAATCAATATGTTTTTAGAAGAACTAAAACAATAGACTGAACCAATGTAGCTCATAAAACGTTTAAACAAAACAATTAAATCACGTTTCAAAATCATTCAATGTAAAATTTAGTTGGCATGTCCCTTAAATGACGTGATCAATTTCAAAAATTGAATCTATATTTTTAAAATCAAAACATATGCAAAAGTGTGTGAATTTGTTTCAAAATGTATCCAAATAAGATTAAGCAATACACAGGGGAAGAATATAAATTGGACATTCAAAGAATCTTACATTAAAATGAAGATATCAAGAATAGATGGGATATCTTAAATTCGATAAAAATTCAGATTAGTCTTACAATGTAATCCTATGTTGTTGTTTTTTTATTCTTATTTGTAAATATTTTACTAATCCATTTTGCAGATACATATAAATATTGAACAATGTGGATTTAGTATGTAATGTTCTGTCCATGTTTCTAAGACAAATGTCAATTAAAATGAGACATACCATACTGTGACAAGCCATGGCTTGAGGTTCCAGCACCAACATCCAGATCTGTAATATATTAAATGAGGATTGGATATCATTAATACAAATCATGCCATGTTTAAAATATTTACATTATTACCAAATCAATCTTTTGGTAGTCCCATGAGTTAATTGTTTCCTCAATTAAATTCATGATCAATATATCCTGTACTCTTATTTTCAATCAGTTGTGTTGTTTACTGTAGCTTTAATACATTTTTAGTGTTATTTCATTCTCATCAATTGATGGGCATATGTTATTATTTATTTGGATTCTGCTATTCTTTTTTTTATTATGTATAATATTGAAAATAAGAATACTGTATTCTTCACATATATAATAATTCACATTTCATTTTGACCAACATGTGTAAAGCAATGCCACTTACAGCAAACCCATGTAAACGTGTATGCGCAATTCTAATTTTCGCAATCATTGCGCAATGATTCCAAGCGGAATTACGCATCCGTCATTTGACCAACATGTGTAAAGCAATGCCACTTACAGCAAACCCATGTTAACGTGTATGCGCAGTTCAATTTTCGCTCTGTGACGCATATTCTGTAGAGTGCAAGAAACATCATTCCTATTTCATGTGTCAC
The DNA here is from genome assembly GCF_027579735.1 of Bombina bombina. Lineage (NCBI taxonomy): Eukaryota > Metazoa > Chordata > Amphibia > Anura > Bombinatoridae > Bombina > Bombina bombina. Next base: position 935,216,297 of record NC_069501.1, on the reverse strand, counting down.
TAATCTAAAATAAGATATCTAAACATCATATGTAGCGTATGTTGTGAGATCTATATAGGTTTAGTATCTGACTATATACACATTTTTAAAACATCTAATCAAATATTAAGATATTATATGAAGTTGGATAGTTACCTGGTTCAGATTCTCTTTCATCTCCTCCCAGGCCACCGGACGGAGAAGCAGCTGCCCTGGCCCCCAGGTCAGGAATTTCAGATCCAGCAGCTGGGAGGGAAGAAGAGGAGGCAGAGGATGGCGAGGATCTAAATCTTTTGGAGACCCGGAGAGTGAGGAGCTCGCATAAAGTCACCTCATAAGGGAGTAGGTAGAGTTTCCGCGGGGCCTCTCTTTTGCCCCCTCTTTTACGGGCCACTCCCTTATGAGTTTGACTTTTTTTGTCAAGCGCAACCTCATATCTCTGAATCTCCTCATGATCTGATCCTGGCTCCTCTGGACGCCACACACCAATTTAACCGCATTGGTGATAGACTCCCAGAGGGCCTTCTTAACAGGCGCATCTGTCGACCTCCTCTTGTTCCCAAACAGCTGGGGATAAAAATCCTTGACGGCGTGGACCAGTGCAGCGCTCTCCTGCTTGGTAAACCTGGGAGGTGACATGCCTGCTGGGTTGTAGAATATATAATATATAATAATAATATATACTGCCTGCAGGCATTAGAGAACTGACAAAGATGGCAACGTGTAATGGACTTTTATATGGTGAAGTAAACATGAGATGCACCATGGGACAAGTTATCTGTACATCTGATTGGATAAAAGTTTGAAATATTGTTAGAATGTCTGTGAGACCATCCTGACTCAAGCTGTGTTTGTGTGATGAACTCTGATTGGCCGTTCCTTAATGTTTCATATCTTAGCAACTTCCATACACATACCTCCTGGTGGTGCTGTTACTTCATTTTTCATGTAGAAGCATTTGTAACTCATGGGCCTGTCATGCGGATATGTGTGACGCAGATTTAATATCCGTGATCCGTTAAATATTAATGTTTAAATTCTCTTTAAAATCTAATACTGTCACATTATTAAATGTTGTAGACATTTTTCGGTTTAATAATGGTCTGTTTCTTTAATACAAATACATATTTAATATTGTATGTCTTTATTGTTCATAAAATCAATTTGGTGACTTATTGTGAAGTATTGACATTGCTCTATTAAATGTATTTATAATGCACATTGATTGTGTGCTATTGCGTGACATTAGACTCTAATGTTTAAAGATGCAAATCTGGTGTTTCAAGATCCGTTTCCCACGCAACATTTCTGAATGTTCAAATTCAGGTTATAATGTCAGTAACTTGGATAATCTGTTTATAGATGTTAAACTACAGGTTTGTTTGTTATTAGTAAATAAACCTCGAGCTTGTATTTGTCTGAACTGCTCATATATGTTATTGTGCAATGGCGTCTTTATTTTTAAATAGACATTACAACCAAACAATTGTATCAAATGATCTGTAGAGATAAAAAATTGTTTAGACTTTAAAATGTAGCTCAATTTATCTTTGTATTTTGATATCCTCAACAGAAGAAATTTAAATGCATATGTTTGAGCCAATCACATAAGGCATCTCTGTGAATCCACCAATCTTCATCTACTGAGCCTATCTCGATATGCTTTTCAAGCAAAGTATGTCAAGATAAGAAGAGAAGTAAATACACTCTTTAAATATCTTAAAGGGACACTGTCCAAACAAATTTAGCGTTCGTGATTCATATTGAGCATGAAATGTTAAGCAACTTTATAATTTAATCCGATTCTCAAATGTTAAGAATTATCTTGTTATCTTTCTTTGCAAATCAATAATGATATTTTAGATTACGGACAATTTTGGCGAAAAACCTGGGTTGTCCTTGATGATTGTTGGATAAATTAATGCACCCAAAAAATAAAATTCTGTCCAGAGTACTGAAGCAAATAAATTATCAATTTAATGCCTTATTTTTAAAGTAATGATAGCAACATCACAAGGAACATTGATAATATGAGACAATTTATAAAGTTGCTTAAAATAGAATACTCGTTCTGAATGTATAAATCATTAATTTTTTTACTGTCTCCCTTTAAGTATATTTTGAGTTCATGTCCCTTTAAGGAGACATTTCACAATAATGCTTGAAAAATCATAAACCTAGGCACCTTCCTTTGGCAAAATTAGTATAACATATGAGTAAAGCATATTTATATTAACTTCTGGATTGTTTTACACACTGACTGAAATATATATTGAAATGGATGTATTTCCCAGTCTTCAGCTTAGAGGGACATTAAGCTATATGTTATTTATGCATTTTGGATAAGATTATAATATTTGAACAGCTTAATATGTTTTGTTATTCAATCATTAGATTGTAATTATATATATTCTTGGATTAAATACATATCTACTTAGGCTATTATGATGCTGATTGTTGGTTGCACATAGATGCCTTATGTCATTGTCTAAGATATGTTCATTGATGTATCTTTTTCTAAGTATATTTAAAGACTGAATGTAATTATATAGTACTTTCTAAATATGTTTAAATTCTTTTATGATTGTTTAAAATTCAATACACAATATATTTTGTGAATGTCCCTTTAAGGACCAAAACCTTCGGAATGTTGATTTAACATTGTCGAAATAAACTAAAGGGGAATGAAAATTATATATAGATATGTGATGTCTAACCCAAGAGGTAAGATTTTAAAAACTACATAATATTGATAACTATAGTTAAATGACCCTTTAAATGACTCCACTAGAAAATAAAATCTATTAACATGGCATCCAATAACTTGCTTGTGCAAAATATGAAGTTAACTGACCTACCATTTTTAAATTTAAAATATATAAATTTATTAAAATAATGTTTTTAGATACCTAAGGAAGATACAAGATCTTATAAAAAAATGTTTACATTCAACAACACTGTCACTTTAATGTAAGTGAACAACTTCCCCTTCTTAAAAGTGAAACAAATAAATTTATGTCAAATTCTGACTACATATCCGAAAATATTTTAACATCTAAAAATTACACAAGAAAAGCATCGATGGATCTCACTCCACAATTAATTTAAAAAAGATAGTTGAATTTAATATTCTATGAATCAGTGGATTTTCTAAAATTAATGCTATACATGATGCCTAATTTGATCTTATGCATGTGCTTGTCAAATAGACAACTACCAGTCATGGGAGTCAAATTGTTTTTTATTGACAGATTATATGGATATTTATTATAATCTGTTCAAAAGAGGGTATTTAATAATAACATGTTGATTATTACCATTTAAAATTAAAAAGTTCTTTTAACAAAAACAAAAATAAATAAATATTCCTGGAAGTCATCAGATGACAATCTGAAAATAAACAAACATATTTTACAAAGTTAATACACACGTTGTAAAATATTAATAAAATACATTTACAATCATATTGTGTCTATGCTCTAACTTTGTGCATCATTTTATCAAGATATTTATGAATTAAATTGTTGGATTAAAAACCAAACAAACCATACACCATTATATTGTGTAATAAAAATTACATTTAAATATCAGCATTTCTAATTATACATAATAATGTATATCACATTTAAATAATAAATATATATGTATGCTGAACATAAATGTAATATTTCATGTCCATTAAAATACCTCTATATCAACTATAATATGTATTCCTTTGTCTGATTGTGATACCTAAATATCTAATTATGAACAAAGTATGACTAATGTATGTAAGCTACTAATATTCTACATTCTTCCTGTGATTCTTAACTATCATGCATTGGTAAACCAACCTGGATAATGCATGGTCTTTGAAAGTCAATTCAGGGGTAAACAGTTGATCTTCAATAGGTATCTTACTCATCATTTCATAAATAGAGGACTGAAAAACCATCTAAAAATTAGAAAATAATCTAAGTGTCTGATTGTGATACCTCAATATCTAATTATGAACAAAGTATGACTAATGTATGTAAGCTACTAATATTCTACATTCTTCCTGTGATTCTTAACTATCATGCATTGATAAACCAACCTGGATAATGCATGGTCTTTGAAAGTCAATTCAGGGGTAAACAGTTGATCTTCAATAGGTGTCTTATTCATCATTTCATAAATAGAGGACTGAAAAACCATCTAAAAATTAGAAAATAATCTAAGTGTCTGATTGTGATACCTAAATATCTAATTATGAACAAAGTATGACTAATGTATGTAAGCTACTAATATTCTACATTCTTCCTGTGATTCTTAACTATCATGCATTGGTAAACCAACCTGGATAATGCATGGTCTTTGAAAGTCAATTCAGGGGAAAACAGTTGATCTTCAATAGGTGTCTTATTCATCATTTCATAAATAGAGGACTGAAAAACCATCTAAGAATTAGAAAATAATCTAAGTGTCTGATTGTGATACCTCAATATCTAATTATGAACAAAGTATGACTAATGTATGTAAGCTACTAATATTCTACATTCTTCCTGTGATTCTTAACTATCATGCATTGGTAAACCAACCTGGATAATGCATGGTCTTTGAAAGTCAATTCAGGGGTAAACAGTTGATTTTCAATAGGTGTCTTATTCATCATTTCATAAATAGAGGACTGAAAAACCATCTAAAAATTAGAAAATAATCTTAAGTGTCTGATTGTGATACCTAAATATCTAATTATGAACAAAGTATGACTAATGTATGTAAGCTACTAATATTCTACATTCTTCCTGTGATTCTTAACTATCATGCATTGGTAAACCAACCTGGATAATGCATGGTCTTTGAAAGTCAATTCAGGGGTAAACAGTTGATCTTCAATAGGTGTCTTATTCATCATTTCAAAAATAGAGGACTGTGAAATACCATCTAAAAATTAGAAAATAATCTAAGTGTCTCCAATAGGAATAGTTGGCACTTACCATGTAAACATGTCTTTGTATGGTTTTCAAGGTCAGCAGATTTGAAAGATAATGCCAGACATGATCCCATTGGTATTCTTCAATTTCAATCTTGTCTTTTTCCACTGTCAGTCTGGGAATTATTCACTGTCATTCTTCGAATTCTTCCCTTTCAGTCTTTACATGAAGTCATCTCCCTAATGGCATAAAATGGTTTATTAAAATTACTACTACAAGTGTGTGAATCAGTTCTGTACCCCTCTCCCACCCCCCATTTCTGAATAAATTTCTGCCACTAGCTTACTAAGCATGTGTAGCATCTTGTGTTATGTTCTATCAAGTGTGAAGATGAGTCATATTGAGCAGAACGAACCTCTAATGTGTGACTTTGAACCATAGTCATGCTAGAGGATAGTTATGCTAGAGGATCCCTTTCTGAGTATTTACATTTTAAGTAATGTGTAAACTAAATACTAGTTTAGAAAATGTATGCCATATGATATATTTGTGTACAATTCATGCCAGCAACAGTCCATACATTTATACTTACCAGTCCTCTTTAAAAACCAGGTGGCAAAGACTCGCTACAGGACCCAATGACCAGAGCAACACCTATATTAATAAATGAAAGAAATATTTAGCATTTGATGAACAATCCTAACATGTTTGCACAATTCTCTTCTTGTCATTTCCCTAGAGTTCACATCTATTGACAATACTCCAATCTAACTTCTATTATTTACCGTCTAAAGTGGTGGTTGATGATGTCTGCTCTGACATTGAGCCCCTCGTCCCGGAATGGCCCCTCTAGAACTGGATCATCCTCCTCATCTCTGAGGAGGTTTCGGTGCGCCTGGACGGCCTGCAGCATCCCAGCCCGCTGTGCAATATTATGCAGGACACTACAGGCTATAACGATCTTAGCCACCTTCTTTGGGTTGTACTGGAGGGCTCCTCCCGACCTGTCAAGGCATCTGAACCTCATCTTTAGGAGCCCGAACATTCGTTCAATCACCGCCCTGGTTCTCTTATGAGCCCTATTGTAGCGCTCCTCAGCCACATCAGTCGGGCTACGCAAGGGGGTAATAAGCCAAGGGCGGCTCATGTAACCAGAATCACCTATAAATTATGAACAGAACATAATTCAAACTGAATCCTCAAAATTGTATTTTGATTCCAATAAAAGTTTGTGTACACAATAATCCACTAACAAATGTTTATTTTTTAAAAGAATAATCTAGTTCAATATTATTCTCTAACTTCCCATTTCAGCTAAGACATGCTACATATGCGTATTTCTCCTAAACCAGACCTTGTGTAAAATCCCAACTAAATGGTTACATTGCATACTCTATCTGAGCATTTAATTTAAGACATGCTACATATCTGCATTGAACTAAAAGTAGACATTAGCAGAAAGAGACAATGACATGGTTAAATTGCATTGGCTGCTATCTTCCCATTTCAGCTAAGACATGCTACATATGCGTATTTCTCCTAAACCAGACCTTGTGTAAAATCCCAACTAAATGGTTACATTGCATTCTCTATCTGAGCATTTAAGGTTAGACATGCTACATATCTGCATTGAACTAAAAGTAGACATTAGCGGAAAGAGACAATGACATGGTTAAATTGCATTTGCTAATATCTTCCCATTTCAGCTAAGACATGCTACATATGCGTATTTCGCCTAAACCAGACCTTGTGTAAAATCCCAACTAAATGGTTACATTGCATTCTCTATCTGAGCATTTAAGGTAAGACATGCTACATATCTGCATTGAACTAAAAGTAGACATTAGCAGAAAGAGACAATGACATGGTTAAATTGCATTTGCTAATATCTTCACATTTCAGCTAAGACATGCTACATATGCGTATTTCTCCTAAACCAGACCTTGTGTAAAATGCCAACTAAATGGTTACATTACATTCTCTGCGCATTTAAGGTAAGACATGCTACATATCTGCATTGAACTAAAAGTAGACATTTGCGGAAATAAAAATAAATGGTTAAATTGCATCCTATAGCTGAACATTACGCTAACATTTTAAAACTACAGTGGCAATTGTCAAACAAATTAACCATGTTGTGCACAAATACTCACCAACGAGATAACCAGGGGGCATTTGTCTTTCCTCAAATGGTCGCCACAGGGACGACAGAGAGAGGATGCGGGCATCATGACTAGCTCCTCCAAAATTCACACACACATGCATAATCCTCATCTGTGCGTCACAAACATACTGCATGTTGAGGCTATGAAAATGTTTGCGATTTCTGAAGGGCAAGTCATCAATTGGAGCACGCAGCGCAATGTGGGTACAATCTATGGCTCCCAAGACATTGGGCAATTCAGCAATAGCAAAGAATTCCCGCTTCAGGTGCCTCCAATCACCATCATTCTGTGGGAATCCTATGTATTGCTTACTGATACGTACCATGGCGTCCAGAAATTTATCAAACACCACAGAGAATGTACCTTGAGACAGGCCATGCATGTACATTTCTCTGGATTGAAAACTCCCAGAGGCCAGGACGTATAGACAACTTAGCATCTTACTCATGCCGGGAACAGCAGTCCTTATTCTTATACGTGGCTCCAAATGAGGTTTAAGAAGATCGTAAAGGCCAATGAGCTGTTCGCGATTGAGCCAATACTTATCATAAAGCTCAAAGTCGCTCATGCTTTCCAAGGTGGGTCTCACCCTGTAGACACGAGGACCGCGAACCAGACGAGCCCTTCGTCTCACTCGGAGACGCCGAGGCTGCCTGATTCTATCAACAGCTAGTTCGCCAATAGCAGCACCAGCAACGTCTTCCATGTCGTCATCATCCATCTTTCAAAACAGCAGAGCAAGGCGTAACAAGGTATGCAAATTGATCTGATGTGGATCACAAGGGATGCTTTGGCCATGTTGTTTGGGGGATTTATAGTACAATTAGTCCAATGGTAGTGAGTTTGTAATGATTGCTAATTGTATTCACTTGTTTGTATGTGAGCGGCGCAAATGCTTTCACAGTGGGCGTTTTTTGGGTGTTTGCTGAAATGTTATATTCCAGCAATGAATCTCAATGTGAAAGTGTCAAATATCACACATACAGGGCTCCATGTACTAAGCAGTCAGCGAGCTACCCGCAACAAATCTCGCGTCCAAACTCGCAAACTGATATGTACAAAGCCGTCAATTGTGTAAAAACTTGCATCTTTAAAATTGCGAGCGTACTTATCCGCCATACCTCGCTACCTCTCCATTTTTTACTGTAATTAGACACATTTGACCACCAACTCGCCAAAAACGAATGTACTAAAAAATCTATTTGTCCGCTCGCGTCAATCTCCGCCCCCACCTCGTTATTTTTGCCTCGCCACCTTTTAGGTGGCGGGCAAGGTACAAAACAATAGGAAAGCCACTAGACGCCAGTCTATACATATATAAAAGGCAGTAATATCAGCATTGTACTTACATTGTTCATTTCAGCAGCTATGGAGAGAATTCTGTTTTTGTTTATTCTCCGTTTGATGCAAATCCGGGCTAGAAGACAGAATACTGGAAATGTAGCTAATCGTATCGTTAGAAGAAGGAGAGTTCGTGTCCCCCGTGTATTCCTTCCACGGGTTGGTTTGCACGGCCTTTCTGACCGAGAGATCATACAAAGATTCCGGCTTGATCGTGAATCAATATTACACCTGTATCGAGAGATTGAAGATCATTTGGAGCCGATGACTGCTCGTTCACAAGCTATTCCGGGACTTCTGAAACTATTAGCTGCATTGCATTTTATGGCAACAGGCTCCTTTCAGGCAGTTTCTAGCGTCATTATTGGAATGAGTCAATCTGCTTTTTCACGACACTTATCCAAAGTAATAGGGGCTATGATGGTTATTTTTCATCGATATGTTTGTTTGCCATCTACCCCTGAAGAATGGCAATCTATCAAGTCAAATTTCTATAGGATGGCTGGGATGCCCAATGTCCTAGGTGCCATAGACTGTACCCATGTTGCTGTAAGACCACTTCAAGCTCGTGAGGAGATCTATAGGAATAGAAAGCATTTCCATTCCTTGAATGTCCAGATGGTCTGTGACCCCAACATGAGGATTATCAGTGTCCGTTCTAACTTTCCTGGCTCCTGTCATGATTCTTACATTTTAAGGCAGACTGGGTTATACCGGAAGTTCGAGGACGGAAATATGCCTGACGGATGGCTTCTAGGTAAGCATAACTGGCGTCTAATATGTCTCTCATTTCAATGTACCAAAATTGCGCCCAATTTGTCGACTGTAATCTGTATAGTTTAATTGTATTGTATAGTTCTGAATCTTTATAATTATTCTTATATTAATATTTATATTTATTATATATTCTATTAGGAGATGGAGGGTACTCATGTACAGAATGGCTGTTGACTCCCTATAACAACCCACAGACCAGAAGTCAAGTACGTTTCAATGAAGCTCACCGATCTACCAGGGGGATTATTGAGAGGACTTTCGGTCTTTTGAAAATGCGGTTTCGATGTCTTGATCGTTCTGGTGGTGCTATGCAGTATGCACCAGAGAAAGTTGCAAAAATTATATTGGTTTGCTGCATACTGCACAATATTGCAATTAAAAGAGGCTGTCCATTAGAAGATGAAGATCCAATAGATGCTGATGATTTACCAGAAGAAATATGTGTAGAACAAGCTAATAGGCGTGGAAATGCAACAAGGGACATGGTTTCAGAACAATATTTTGTGTTTGAGGATTAAAGTTTCAGTTGATCAATAAAAAACTTTCTTTATTAACTTGTCTCCATTTTTTTTTAAGAATTAAGGTTATTAAAAATCACTCATGATAAACAGTTAAATACATAACAGTTGTTGCTCTTCAATTATCAAAGGTTTCAAATAAATAAAGTTTATGATCAAAGTTATTACAGACAATATATTATAGGTAATACATTGTCTTTGTGACATCACACTAGTGTCTACAGCTGCTCTCACTCTTTTACATATGTGATTATTGTAATGTAATCCCTCCATAGCTGATGCTAATTCATTGTATTGTGTCATTGAATTGTAGCTGTAACAAGCGACAGTATATTCAACAGTGCTTTGTTATCAGATTGGATTTTTGAGTTAAAAAAGACTTGCTAATTTTATTTCTTTTATTCTAACCTCTATTTTTAACAGCTACTAGGTTTTCCCATATTCAAATAAATACCTTAAGGGCTTACTCTTAGCACTTATTTTCTTAACCTTTATAATATATTTTTGCATTCAAGATTTGTTAAAAGAATAGTGGCATATAGAAAATAATGGCAAAATAAATTATTTTATTAAAAAATTATAATCTTTAAACATTATATATTAACAATTGTAAACCAAAGTAACTTTTTAATACATATAAACACATCTGAAAAAAAAGGAAATGTTTAGAAACCAAATAACAATTGTAAACCAAAATAAATTCTAATACATATACACACATATGAAACAAAGAAAATGTTTAGAAACAAAATAACAATTGTAAACCAAACAACATTTTAATACATATAAACACATCTTAAAAAAATTAAATGTTTAGAAACAAAATAAAAATTGTAAACCAAAATAAATTTTAATACATAAAAACACATCTGAAACAAATAAAATGTTTAGAAACAAAATAACAATTGTAAACAAAAGTAAATTTTAATACATATCAACACATCTGAAACAAAGAAAATGTATAGAAAACAAATATCATTTGTAATAACTATCAACATCGATATTTACAAACCTTCCTAAAATACATTAATCTACATATACATTATATTTTTCTCTATTTTTAGGGGATACATATCTATATCAATGCGCTAATGATTGACATAACGATTAATCACGTCATCGTCTAACATGTCGCGTCCTGAACCTTTTGGTGCTGGAGAATTGGTGATATTAGTTTATGCCATGGATAAATATTTCCCTAAACGGATTGGTGGTGTGAGGGGAGTGAGACAGGAATGCAGAGACAAAATTATATACGAGATGCTGAGAAGAATGCATCGTATTTCAAAAATTAAAAGAACAAGACGACAGTGTCTTAGAAAATATAGTGATTTGAAGAGAAGAGAACCGAAGTACTATAAATCGATTTGAAGATTGATAAGGACATGTAAGTTTCAAAATTATATATGAAATAATTTTTAATAATATAAAAAAAGGGTTTATTTTTGAACTGCGTCATCATTGACGAATCCAGGAAAATAATATTTGAGTGTTACTTTGACTATATTAGTATATACAATTGCAAAAAGTTACAAAAGTAAGCATGCAGAACTGAGTTAGTAGATTAAAATTTAACTATATTACTATATACACTTAAAAGGTTAGAAAACTTAGCATACAAAAATGAGTTAGTAGAGTAAAATATAACTATATTAGTATATACACCATTGAAACATGCAGAACTGAGTTAGTAGAATAAAATATAAATATATTACTATATAACATTGAAACATGTTAGAAAAGTAAGCATGCAGAAATGAATGTTTTGAAAACCAAAAATTACTTGGAATAATTAATTAAAATTTTGTTATTAAAATTTTTTATTATATATATGTTTATAGATATGAGAAGTAGGAGAATGAAGTGTGCACACCCACCACGCTACTTAAGGTCAATGTTAGTGCAAACACCCAGAAGTGAAGCTCTTTCTCCACCTTTGCCAATAACACTATTGGATATTGAATTATCTCCAAATCCATATGAAATTTGTCATAAAGAGACACAGACAGGTAATGACTTATTATTTAAATTTTAAATCATATATTTTAGGTTTTTGCTTAAAAAGTTTTAGCATGCAATATTAATCAAGTTGCTAATTTACTTCTATTATCATTTTTTTCCTCATTAACTTTCTATCTTTATTTGAAAAAGAAGGCATCTAAGCTAAGGAGCCAGCCAATTTTTGGTTGAGCACCATGGACAGCACTCTTTGATTGGTTCTGTCCAATTAGCAAGTACAACACAGTTGGTTCACCAAAAATGGGCTGGCATCTAAACTTAGATTCTTGCTTTTCAAATAAAGATACAAAAATAATGAAGTAAAATATAAAGTATATTTAAATTGCATGCACTATCTGAATCATGAAACTTAGAAATTGGTTTCTATGTCCCTTTTAATGATTATTATTATTATTGTTTTAAATAATATATACAAGGTTTTTGAATTAATAGTTTTCTATCTTTATCTTTGTAATTTCGTTCATAGATATTACCATGGAAGACATGGAAACTAGTATGGAAATGGAAGAATTTCAAAATCCTGATAGTGTGACAATATTTGAAGCATTGACTTCAGATGATACTCAACCAAGGATAGAAGTTTTACCAACAATGATGTTAGATAAAGGTATGTTTCATACTCAGTAATCTTAAATCTAAGAAAATCCAAGTTTTAACTAATACATATTGTATATTTCAAATAGGAGTTGGCTCAGATGAAAGCTTTAAAGGAGTGGACATAAGTGTAGAAGCTAATATAGTAGATAACGTAGATAACAGCACATCAGGAGGTAATATTTGTGATGAAAAACCCTATCATACATTGAATATGTATATGAAAATTGAATTAAAATTTGCTTTGCATTTATTTTTCTACAGATTTATCTTCAACATCAACTATTGAAACTGCAGACAAAAGTACTCAGAGTTGTCTAGAAGATCATGTAAAACTAAACATTTCTAAAATTAGGGCAACTTTGGGAATGTTAATGGAGCAAGTAGATTTTTTATACCGTAAATATGTAATTTGATTTCATTTTTTGTTTTGTCATGATTAATAACTGAGAAAAACTTTTGTGTTGAAGAATCAAAAGTGAGTTTGAATTTATGTAACGTTTTTTTTGGCCATAAAAAAATTTGTCTTTATTAAATAATAACATTTTAAACTTAAAGGGACACTGTATCCAAATTTTATCTTTTGTGATTCAGATAGAGCATGCAATTGTAAGCAAATTTCAAATGTACTCCTATTATCAAATTTGCATGCTCTATCTGAATCACAAAAGAAAAAATTTGAGTACAGTGTCCCTTTAAAATACACAAAAAATAACTTAGTAAACAATATACAGATTAAAAAAATGAACAGTGAGTAACATTTTAAACGTAAAGGGACACTGTATCCAAATTTTATCTTTTGTGATTCAGATAGAGCATGCAATTTTAAGCAACTTTCAAATGTACTCCTATATTATCAAATTTGCATGCTCTATCTGAATCACAAAAGAAAAAATTTGAGTACAGTGTCCCTTTAAAATACACAAAAAATAACTTAGTAAACAATATACAGATTAAAAAAATGAACAGTGAGTAACATTTTAAACGTAAAGGGACACTGTATCCAAATTTTATCTTTTGTGATTCAGATAAAGCATGCAATTTTAAGCAACTTTCAAATGTACTCCTATATTATCAAATTTGCATGCTCTATCTGAATCACAATAGAAAAAATTTGAGTACAGTGTCCCTTTAAAATACACAAAAAATAACTTAGTAAACAATATACAGATTAAAAAAATGAACAGTGACTAAATAATACAAAATGTTCACTCCAGACGTGGCCTCTTTGGGTCTGTTGTCGCCTCCCTTTCACTGACAATAGCCAACAGAGATTGTAATGTCCTTTCGCTGATGGTTAAAGCTCTGTTAATTTGATGGTTTTTCTCTTCATCCATCTGCCTCTGCCACTGGAACATCTCTCTTTGCAGCTGTAATTTCTGCATCTCTATCTCATTCCTTTGCATTTCTATTTCCACATTTTTTTCTGACAGAGCAGCCCAGCGTTCAATATTTGTGTTAATAATATTTTGCATTTCTCTGTGGTCCTCTCTGTATTGCCTTGCCAGTGTCAACATTTCCCTCAATGCAACATCGCCCAATAGTCCTTCTGCCGGTGTATTGTCAATATTTACACCACCTGTTTGCAGTGCAATTGGGGGTGCCTGTGTTTCAACAGGTTCCTCAATGTTTTCTGGTGTGTGAATTTCATCCGGTTGCGCATCTCCCAAATCTTCAAGAATATCCGGAGTCTCACTTCCATCATGCCCTCCTGGTGGTTCATCTTGAATGGGATTTTCCACTATCGGCATGAGATTGATAGTGATCTCCCTTGATGAGTTTTCTTCTTCTAGATCAAGACATAACAAATTGTTAGTAAATAAAAATAAAATGTTATAAAAACACTTGCAGAAATAGAATAGAAGGAGAGAGCAGATACAACCGTCATACACCAATTTAATTTATATTATATATTTATACATATGTGATACATACCATCAAATAATGGAGATGAATGTCCAGTCAATCGCTGGAAAAGACGTCCCAAATCACCTATAAAAAAATAAATAACATAAAAATAAATAAATAAAATGTTTTTTTGTCAATGTAACGATATATTCAAAATTATTAATGGAAATGTATTTTGCAATTAACTGGACACTGAAGCAAAAATAATCTTTTTGAGAATAAGATATATTGCATGGAATTTCTATCAGCTTTCTTATGTAATAAGAAAAAAAAAATGTAAAAAAAAAAAAATGGAGATAAAAGAGATAAAACACACAACATTGAAATTATTCATTTGTAAAGTACTTACCAGTTGATCTACCAACACCAGTTTGTGGAGTGCTGGTCCTTAGATCAGGAAGTGTGTCCGCCGAGGAAGTTGTGTGTGTAACATTAGATGATGAGCGTATTAATTGTCCATGTGTAAAACTGGCCGAAGGTCTGGAAACAGCTGCACTGGGTGGTCTTGAAACCGCAGAAGATGACGTAGAACAAGTGGGCACTTCGTTACTCCTCACAGGCTCCGCTTGTGTTGTTGGCATCGCTTTAAAAAAAAAATTAAAAAAAATTAGGTTTATTTTGTATTTCTAGTTGAAACTGTAAGCTAAAAGTGTTAATAATAATAATTACATCAGTGAATGCAGGCTCAATCATTAAAGGGACATGCAAACCACCTTTTTTATGATTTGGAAAGAGAATGCAGTTATAAACATCTTTTTAATTTACTAATATTATCTAATTTGTTTTATTCTCTTGATATTCTTTTTTGAAAAGCATTTGATTAATGCACAAAGAAGCCTCGTGTGATTGGCTCAACATGTGTATTTATTTTTTTGGCGTCAACTATGTGCATAGCTATATCTGAAAAAAAGTATGTTTATAAAGCGGAGAACAATTTGGAAAGATGTTAACAATAATATTCTATAGTCAAATAACGCAACATGGAAGTCAATAGATCAGAAATTTAAGAAGGCATGTGATCTGGGGTTAGTCTCATGATTAATGTCGGACATACAATATTATTTTAATAGTTTCAAATTACATTATTTCTATTGTCATTATCTCTTTAAGGTTTCTATGCAATACTGGTTTGAAAATAAACACATGGGTGTTATCTTTAGGGATCACTATATTAATAATCAACAAATCTTTAGTTCCGTTAGACCATTAAAAAAAAGGCAGTATAACAACACTATTATTGTACAATACCTTATACATATATGCAACATAAATGATTACAGTATTTGGGGCCTAAATGGCTTGTACAATCCCTTATACATATATGCGACATAAATGATTACAGTATTTGGGGCCTAAATGGCTTGTACAATCCCTTATACATATATGCGACATAAATGATTACAGTATTTGGGGCCTAGATGGCATATAGGATACTGAAGCGTAAGAAGTCAGATAATGTTATTTTAAAGAAATATATTTTGGAGACAATGACCTATCATAACTTTAAAAAAAACATTTACGTCAACTATGTTGTACATTTACCTCTTAAATCACTGTCACAATCATCGGTTATGCCAGTGATGATCTCCGGTCCCAGACGCTGAACAAGCTTCTGCTCATAGTCATTGAGGTCGGCCACATATGCTGGTCCACCTCCGGTAGCACGTGCCGAATTTTTCTCTCTGGCCAATTTAGCTTTGGCGAAGCGTTTAATGTCGTTGTAACGCTTCTTCAGCTGATCAACATCCTTTTTTCCTGGACCCTGGGCACTAACAGCGTCGCTGATCCTTTGCCAGATCTGCTTCCTTCTAGAAAAATTTGTCTGTTTGACACGACATCCAAACAAATAATCATAAGAGTCAATAATCATATCAATCAAAACGACGTTTTGCTGATGAGAAAAGTGAGGATTCTTGGATTTTGAAGCGGTTTCAGATCCAGATGAAGCCATATCGAAATTGTAAATAAAGATCACAAAAACGAGCGCTCTGTAATTACTCTCCAAAAATTTTGGAACAATAATACAGTTGTTTAGAAAAGTTGTCCATTTATAGGAGCAAAATTCTATTCCCGCTTCTACTATGACGTTCATGACACCTTACATGTCACGTGTTAACAATTGGCCAGACAATTGAACTGAAAGTTAAGTACATCAGCTTATTCGCGGCGAGCGAGGCGTCAAATTTATCAATATTCCGCCACTGCTCGCGGCGGGTTAGACGTGTCTATTTATTGTGTGATTATTAGTACATAGCTACAGCGGACACCATTTCGCCCGCGGCGAGTAACTGCGAGTTTAGCCGCGTCTAAAATGACGGATGAATTGACGGCTTAGTACATGGAGCCCACAGTGCATGTTTGTAATGTTTGATCATATGCGTAATCAATATTTATTAAACACGATCTTATAGTAAAAAGCACAAACATGAATGAAAGTGCATAGTTGTGTATAATGTGCATCGAATGTGATCGATCAATGTTGTTGCAATATTGTTTGTAAACGATAAAGTAACAGCTGCCATCTGTAGTATTGTATATATAAGTGATTGCCGAGCTGTCAATATTATAATTTATAACAATTTGACAATTTAAAAAATTTTTAAAATATAAAATTTGACAACTTCAGAATTTTGACAATTTTTCCCTCATGGATCCATGACGGTAATGAAATTATAAATTGTCAAAATTCTGAAGTTGTCAAATTTTATATTTTAAAAAATTTTAAAATTGTCAAATTGTTATAAATTATCTGTGAATTAATGTTACTCACAACTGAATAGACGGTATTCGTATAAAAAGTACAGGTCTTGAAAAAGAACTACCAGGGTTAGAGCCATTAACCTTTGGAACAAGTATAGTTCTTGAAAAAGGACCACCAGGGTTACACCATTAACCTTTGGCACATTGCTTAAATATTGTTTTAATATTGTTTTTGTTATTTGATGTCAATTGATTATACATGTATTTTAATAAATGTAACTTTTAATATTAGAGTAATAGACCCTGCCTTATTTTTGTTGGCGCTTTGATAGTCACTTTCTAACATTGTAACTGTACTGACCACTAGGGGTCAATTTATCTTAGCCAAGGGTCTTCCCACAACAGGCGCTAGGTGTTACACAATTTTTGATATCAAAAGTACAGTAAAATCCATATGCTCTGTTTTGGGATTCCTAGAGAGAATGTAATTTGTTTTTCCCCCATCATTTGAATGCACATGTATGAGTGAATGCTAAAAGTAATGTATGTGCATCCATGACTGATCATGTGTTAAGCCTATGTAGATATGCAGTTGCTGCAAGCATATGAGTTGAATAAATGAAATGCAATAATAAAGGTAAATGAGAGGTGTTTCCCATTGTGTACTGTTTGTGAATCCTGAAATGTTGTAATTATTTTTGTGTCCGTTTAAATGTGATTTTATTTTTAAAAATGTTTGTTACTAGTGATGTTGATTTGTAGTTGATGTAATGTAAAAGTATGAAACAATTTAATGCTGTTGTGAATATTCAATAAGTAAAATCCATAAGTCCACCATAGGGAAATAGTAATTTCTTGATCTATTTGTCATAGCTGGGTCTAACGCAGAAAAGCATGTTTTTTTTTCCGATTTCTAGCGCTGGTATTTGGAGTTTTTTTGTCTATGCTTTTTGCGTGCGTTAGGGAAATCTGTCTGTCGCGTGCACAAGCACGTTTTCCCCATAGAAGTCAATGGAGGCTCAAAATTTTGGTTAAAAAAAATTCAAAGACTGGTTTTCCTCGTAAAGTGAGTGACGTCATGGTCTTGTGTGAAAAAGTAGCTAAATCGTGTTCATTTTGTAATAAATAACTTGTTTGTGTATGTAATGTGGTGTATATTTTTTATATGTATTGATGAGTGTATGTTTGTGATAATATTATTAGTTAGATGTAGCTATATGAGGGTCTTTTCCCGTGTGTCAATGTAAGTCAATGGCAAAATGGATTTGTGTTATTTTTTTTCTATCACCCGAGATCTCGCCACTTTGATCCTTTCTATTTTGATGAAAAAATATTAAATCTGAAAAATAAATATAGTGTAGTGTTTGTATGAGTGTAAGTGTACTTTGTGTAATATTTGTTTTTTTATTCGTGGATGTTTATTTTGTCGGTAGATGTTAACTACTGGGTCTGAGCTGTCGGTAGAGATTTGTGCGTTGGGTGATTTTTGAGTGTCGGTAACTAAACTCTAAATACCGGAGGGCGGTAAAAACAAGCGTTAGAAGCCTCTAACGCTGGTTTTGACGGCTACCGCCAAACTCTAAATCTAGGCCTAAGTTTTAGAATCTTCTGTTTCTCGTATTCCCTTTTATGAGTTAACTTTATAGATAACTATTGTAATAAAATCCTAATACAAGAAATTTGTTAACTTCCATGTGTGATTTACACGGCTATGCAAGTTTACTAATCACTTTCAAGAATAATATAAATGAGAGTCGCCTTCCTATAGCTAGAAATATTTTTTTTACAATTCCAATCAAGGACAAACCTAATCAGAAAAAAACCCTTTTTAAATGTAAGCTGTGCCACCAATTGTTACCTCTCTATTCTAGAGTTAGAAAACATTTTTAGTCTTTTACAGCGTAAGGAAATCATTTTATATTAAGTGACTGTAAAACTGGACTGATATCAAGAGGGAATTGATTCAATTATCTATATTGGTGCATAGGACCTGGGTTTAGTTATCTTTGAGTATTAATCTTGTAGAGTTAGCCTAGCCCAAAACTTCCAGTGAACTTTAAATATGTGAGTAAACTGTGTATTCTATCTAAATCATACAACATTTGAGCTACACTTAGTTCACTCATACAATTTAAATACAATTTATCTAAAATGGCAACAGTGTTGTTAGTAAGCCAAAGCACAGCTAAACAATGTGTCCCAATTATCTAATAAAGAGCAGGAGAAAATCACAAAGTAAAGAGCACATAATCAATAATATTCAAGAAAAAGCAGAAGCATTCTTCTTGCCATAGTGCACGCAAAAAAAAGAGAGAAAAAAGGACAAAGTTGTAATTTTAAAGTGCAATGAATTCCAGCATTTAAGTTCTGTTTCCCCTTTTCGCCCTTCCGTTTCTCTCACTTTTTCCTTTATTTTGCTTCTCTCTTGATTTATGTTAAATGCCGGCTTTCAGGGCTAGGAAAAAGATTTAATAAAGTGCTATGTGCCGGGTTACTGAATTACCCTTTTATAGCTATTACGGGGAAATTAGTCAACTTTAGTATATTTTAGTTTAGAGAGTCTTGCCTCCAATATTCCCCATTCTGATGTAAATTTCCAAAAGTGGATTAATGTATATGGCGAACTTAGTCTCTATCCGACACTCACCCCTCTTGCATTATGATGTTTCCACTTGCTAACCTTAGCTGCGGCAGCTTGCCAGCGGAGATGTGTCCTTAGAATGTTGTGTCAGCACAGCCTCCGGGGGACCCCGTCGAGATCTGCCTCTCTATGAGTGAAGACGCCGACCTTGCTCCACTATGGCTCCGGCTCCAGCACACTTGTTCTCACAGCCTGAGAATGTAGACTCCTCCTCGCAACATCGGTGGGGAGGAGAAGCAGTCAGCAGGAAGGTTTGCTCCAAAACAGTGAGTCTCCGTATTGGTGCAGTAACGCCGACTCCCCACATGCAGCACCGGTGGGCAGGGAGAGCGGCCAGGCGAAGACAACCTGCAGGTAGTTCCGTGAGTGCTAAGAGAGCAGGTATTAACTTAGCTGGGTATGTCCCAAACAGTGCTGGGGGGTGAGTGTTGGTCGACTTTGGGGTTTTTAGCAGTACCGTATTGCAGGTAGACTTGGCTGTCTGTCCCGCTCACAGCTCCAAGTGTGTGAGGGACATCCTCCTGAATAGGTCTTTTAACCATCCAGGGAGCCTGCTCTTTCAGCTTTTCATGTCAGGCTCCAGGTGTATAGAGTCTTTTCGGCACCGATGGTAGCTTACGCTGTGAGAGGATCAGTGGCGTCACTAGGGTTGGTGTCACCCGGTGCGGTAAGTTATGGTGTCACCCCCCCCCCCAGGAAGCAGACACACACAAAAAAACAGGCACACACACATACAAACACTCAGACACACTTAAAAACACACTCAGATGCACACAGAAACACTCACACACACACACACAAGCACACACACACAAACACTGAGACACACACACACAAAAACACTGAGACACATGCACACACAAAAACTCAGACACGCACACACACATACAAAATATGTAAACTGCACTGCATTAATTATAAACCTCATGCCTAGAGCTGCTCCCTGGCTCAGCAGAGCATCAAATGAAAGATAAACAGAGCACTCTAAAATAATTTACTGAAGAAAAGATTTAGGCGCGCAAACTATGAAAATTCTGCTCTCTGACTCTGTTCCAAGTCTGTCAGTGCACAGCCCCGGGCCGCGTGCCTACTGCTTCTTATGGCCAATCACCTCTGCACTCTGCCCACCCCCAGACCCCCGCCCGCCCACCCTCCCCTCCTACCTCTTCAGTGTGCACTTAGTGTACCGTAACCATACCGGTCTGGTGGGCATCATACGTGGCTCCTTCACTTTAGAGATAGTGTCAGACAGTCATGCGGTCAGGTGCCAGGCATCCCCCTCACGATTTCCCAGTTCCCATTTAGAGAGACAGCACAGCAGTGAGTGACTCCACTGCTCCACACGTCACTGAGCAGTGGGCACAGATAGGCAAGCAGGTTTAAGCTAGCAGCGCAACTTTGCAAGCAAAAGCAGACGGGAAAATTATTTGTTGAAATTGCAGTGATGGCTCAAGGGACAGAAAACTTCCCCAGTCCTACTAATGTTGACAAATGCCGGCCCCTCTAATAAAAAAAAAATCTATGCATCTCTACATTGTATTTCATTGAATTTCATTAAAATGTAAAAATAAAAAAAAAATTGTGGTGTCACACCCTGGAGGGTGTCACCCAGGTGCGGCCCGCACCCCCCTAGTGACGCCACTGGAGAGGATTCACCAGGTGTAATCACTGAGGTGTCTGCAGCAGCAAAGGTTCCTGGCGCGAAGCTCCGCCACTGGACTAGCTGCAGGGGAGCGATGTCTGCTACTCTATGCACAGACTAAGCAACTTTCTAATTTACTTCTATTATCAATTTTTCTTCGTTCTCTTGCTATCTTTATTTGAAAAAGAAGGCATCTAAGCTAAGGAGCCAGCTTTTTTTGGTTCAGACCCTGGACAGCACTTGTTTATTGATGGGTGAATTTATCCACCAATCAGCAAGAACAACTCAGGTTGCTCACCAAAAATGGGCCGGCATCTAAACTTACATTTTTGCTTTTCAAGTAAAGATGCCAAGAGAATGAAGAACATTTGATAATAGGAGTGAATTAGAAAGTTGCTTAAAATAGCATGCTCTATCTGAATCACAAAAGAAAAAATTTGGGTTCAGTATCCCTTTAAGCTAAATCTCTCAAAAACTGAGCTCCTTATTTTCCCACCCTCTTCTAAAATATCCACCCCAATCTCTCTATAACTGTCAACAACTCCATCATTACCCATACCCCACATGCCCGATGTCTTGGGGTCACACTTGACTCAGATCTTTCTTTCACTCCTCACATTCAGGCCTTGGCCAAATCCTGCTACTTCCACCTAAAAAACATCTCTAAAATTAGACATTTCCTTACACAAGACACAACTAAAATTTTAATCCACTCACTCATCCATTCCCACCTTGACTTCTGCAACTCCATCCTCTCTGGTCTCACTAGCTGCTGCCTAGCTCCTTTACAATCCATAATGAATGCCTCTGCCAGGCTCATCTTCCTTACACATCCCTCTTCATCTGCTGCACCTCTCTGCCAATCCCTTCACTGGCTTCCTCTTGCCTCCAGGATTAAACACAAAATTATGACTCAAGCTCTCAACTGCACTGTCCACCCTTATATCTCAGACCTTGTCTCCAGATACTCTCCCTTCTGTCCCCTTTCTGCTCACAACCTCCTACTCTCCTCCTCTCTTGTTACCTCCTCACATTACTGTTTACAGGACTTCTCCAATCTGGCTCCCATCTTGCAGAACTCTCTGCCTCATTCCACAAGACTCTCCCCTAGTTTTGAAAGCTATGAGCGCTCTCTAAAGACTCTACTGTTCAGGGATGCATACAACCTACACTAACCTTTCCTAATACAAATTCCTCTCCTCCATTCCTATCTACCATGAACCCCCTTAGAATGTAAGCCTAAGAGCCCAACTCTTTGCAAATCACCTTCATAAGAGCTGACTACAACAGTGAGACTCTCGGCAGTGCCCTCTACCCATTTGATCCCTTTAAATGCTACCTTGTATACCACATATGTTTATAGCACTGCGGATTCTGTTGGCGCTCTACAAATAACCGATAATAATAATAATGAATACATAGAACATTCATTACTTTTTTATAAACAGAATTCTGCATAGATAATTAAATTAGAATATTAAAGACAACATGTTTGTTCCTGCAAAAGATTATGGGCCAGATTATGAGTGGAACGCAAATGTTTGCATGCAAGCAATATCAGGTTTTCGCGTTTGTTTACGCACAGGTTAAATTGCGCTGGAATTACAAGTTGAAAATAAACGTGATAGCTTGAGCATAATTCAAGTTAGCGTTCCTCAGGATAGCATATCCTCAGAGTTGTGGTTAACTGTTTAGTGAAACAAAAAAATGGTCATAAAAACACCTCAAAAATATATTATAAAGCACAATTACACTCATAATAACACCATCTAATAAAAAATATTTTAAAAAAATTGCACAAAAAAATTATAAGGCCTCAAAGATATGAGATATCAGGTGTTAGAAAAAAAAGGCAGGCAAAGGGCTTTAACATTGAGATACATACATTTAAATGTCTAAAGATGGAAATATTATCCACACCTCTCAAATGAAGGAAATCCAAAAAAAAGTAAAAATAAAAAATGATTTTTATTATTAACAATTAAAAATAAAAAAGCCAGAAAATCAATAGAAAACATCCACAGTCTGGGTTGAAAAGAGTGCCAAGCATGTTTCGGGCCTTCCCCTAGCCCTTGATCACTGGCATACACACAAACGCCAACCAGACTGCTATTTAAAGCTGAGTGTCTCCAATTAGACAACTGAATCAATTAGTTCTTAAAGAGATTTTTTTTTATATTGAATGGCTAATATAGAAATCTATTTTGTATACATTGTTCATATACTTTATATACATATACAGTATATACATCAGAATTCAACATTCCACAAAAAGAATAAGAGAATAGAAAAAAAATCACATTAATAAGCAGCATCATTGTTTAAGTACCTATGTAAACAATTGTGTTTTTTAACTTAAAAACTCTAAAATGAAAAAACTTTATTTAGGAAAATAGTGTATTTGTAATATGGACTTAATAAAATAAATTGGCATCCATGATAGAGTTTAAGCCATCCCGATGTTTGAATTGCAGCTTTAAGATCCATAGTACCTCTCTTTGGTCCAACAGTTGTTCCCTATCACCCCCAATTCTATGTCTTGGGACATGAACAATTCCTTGTATTTGTAAAAACATGTCATTTGAGTGATGTTCATGTCTGAAGTGTTTGGCTATTGGGGTGTTACTGTCGGGGTTACTGATGTCTCTTAGGTGTTGGAGGGCTCTGTCTCTTAGTGCATGCTTTTTGCACCCTACGTATTGGTTGTCACATCCCTTACATGTCAACAGATATATGACATGTGTTGTGTTGCATGTTATATTGTGTCATGTCATTTTCCTCTCCAGTCACTGTAGATTTAAATTTATTTCCTGTTTTTATGTAGTGACAAGACAGATATTGCCATTACATTTATAAAAACTCATTCTGGCAGAGAGCCAAGTTTTGGATTTTTGTTTGGGTAACATGGAGGGTGAAAGAATATATATATATATATATATATATATATATATATATATATATATATATATATATATATATATATATATATATATATATATATATATATATATATATATATATATATGTGTGTGTATAATGTACATTTGTATTTATGTATTTATATGTGTGTATAATGTATTTACAGACAAATATACACATATAAACATATAAATACATATGTACACATATGTAGACATATATAAAAGTGCATTGGAGCCCTTTGCAGTTAAGTAGATGAAAATATGTAAAAGCATATTTATGCTATATTCATATTTAATAAAGTGTTGTACTGTGAATTTACTGTAAATATTTCATATTCCACTGTTCTGCAAATAGAAGAATATGTTCTATGCATTTTTAAATAGATATTCCTATATATATATATATATATATATATATATATATATATATATATATATATATATATATATATATATATATATATATACACTGTGTGCAGAATTATTAGGCAAATGAGTATTTTGACCACATCATCCTCTTTATGCATGTTGTCTTACTCCAAGCTGTATAGGCTTGAAAGCCTACTACCAATTAAGCATATTAGGTGATGTGCATCTCTGTAATGAGAAGGGGTGTGGTCTAATGACATCAACACCCTATATCAGGTGTGCATAATTATTAGGCAACTTCCTTTCCTTTGGCAAAATGGGTCAAAAGAAGGACTTGACAGGCTCAGAAAAGTCAAAAATAGTGAGATATCTTGCAGAGGGATGCAGCACTCTTAAAATTGCAAAGCTTCTGAAGCGTGATCATCGAACAATCAAGCGTTTCATTCAAAATAGTCAACAGGGTCGCAAGAAGCGTGTGGAAAAACCAAGGCGCAAAATAACTGCCCATGAACTGAGAAAAGTCAAGCGTGCAGCTGCCAAGATGCCACTTGCCACCAGTTTGGCCATATTTCAGAGCTGCAACATCACTGGAGTGCCCAAAAGCACAAGGTGTGCAATACTCAGAGACATGGCCAAGGTAAGAAAGGCTGAAAGACGACCACCCCTGAACAAGACACACAAGCTGAAACGTCAAGACTGGGCCAAGAAATATCTCAAGACTGATTTTTCTAAGGTTTTATGGACTGATGAAATGAGAGTGAGTCTTGATGGGCCAGATGGATGGGCCTGTGGCTGGATTGGTAAAGGGCAGAGAGCTCCAGTCCGACTCAGACGCCAGCAAGGTGGAGGTGGAGTACTGGTTTGGGCTGGTATCATCAAAGATGAGCTTGTGGGGCCTTTTCGGGTTGAGGATGGAGTCAAGCTCAACTCCCAGTCCTACTGCCAGTTTCTGGAAGACACCTTCTTCAAGCAGTGGTACAGGAAGAAGTCTGCATCCTTCAAGAAAAACATGATTTTCATGCAGGACAATGCTCCATCACACGCGTCCAAGTACTCCACAGCATGGCTGGCAAGAAAGGGTATAAAAGAAGAAAATCTAATGACATGGCCTCCTTGTTCACCTGATCTGAACCCCATTGAGAACCTGTGGTCCATCATCAAATGTGAGATTTACAAGGAGGGAAAACAGTACACCTCTCTGAACAGTGTCTGGGAGGCTGTGGTTGCTGCTGCACGCAATGTTGATGGTGAACAGATCAAAACACTGACAGAATCCATGGATGGCAGGCTTTTGAGTGTTCTTGCAAAGAAAGGTGGCTATATTGGTCACTGATTTGTTTTTGTTTTGTTTTTGAATATCAGAAATGTATATTTGTGAATGTTGAGATGTTATATTGGTTTCACTGATAAAAATAAATAATTGAAATGGGTATATATTTGTTTTTTGTTAAGTTGCCTAATAATTATGCACAGTAATAGTCACCTGCACACACAGATATCCCCCTAAAATAGCTATAACTAAAAACAAACTAAAAACTACTTCCAAAACTATTCAGCTTTGATATTAATGAGTATTTTGGGTTCATTGAGAACATAGTTGTTGTTCAATAATAAAATGAATCCTCAAAAATACAACTTGCCTAATAATTCTGCACTCCCTGTATATATACAGTGCCCTCCACTAATATTGGAACCCTTGGTAAATATGAGCAAAGAGGGATGTGAAAAATTGTTTTTATTGTTTAACCTTTAAAACTTTTGTTCAAAAAGAATCCAAAAATACTCTGCAATCATAGATATCAAACAACTGCAAACACAACAAAAATCTTTATTAAATATATGTGTGCCACCTTTTAGTCAATACTTTGTGCTACCTCCTTTTGCCAAGATAACAGCTTTGAGTCTTCTCATATAATGCCTGATAGGATGGAGAATACATGGCAAGGGATCTAAGTCAATTCCTCCATACAGAATCTCTCCAGATACTTCACATTTTGAGGTCTACTGTGGTAGACATTCCTCTTTAATTCACCCCATAGGTTTTCTATGGGGTTCAAGTCAGGGGACTAGCATGGCAATGGCAGGACCTTGATTTTGTGGTCAGTAAACCATTTCTGTGTTGATTTTGTTGTATGTTTTGGATCATTGGCCTGCTGAAAGATTCAACCATGACCCATTTTAAGCTTTTTGGAAGGGGCAGTTAGGTGTTCATTTAATATCTGTTGATATTTGATAGAGTCCATGATGCCATGCATCCTAACAAAATGTTTAGGACCTCTGGCAAAAATAGCCCTAAAACTTTAAAGAACCACAACCATATTTAACCATGGGCAAGAGGTACTTTCCATATGGTACCTCTCTGTGTGCGCCAAACCCACCTCTGGTGTTTATTGCCAAAAAGATCTATTTTTGTTTCATCTGATCATAGAACCTGATCCCATTTTAAGTTCCAGTAGTGTCTGGCAAATAAAACACACTTGAGTTTGTTTTTGGATGAGAGTAGAGGCTTTTTTCTTGAAACGCTTCCAAACAACTTGTGGTGATATAGGTGACATTGGATTGTAGTTTTGGAGACTTTCTGAACCCGACGCAACTAACTTATGCAGTTCTCCAGCTGTGATCCATGGAGATATTTTGGCCACTCAAACCATCCTTTTCACACTGTGTTGAGACAATATAGACACACGTTCTCTTCCAGGTTGATACATAAAATTTCCAGTTGACTGGAACTTCTTAAATATTTCCCTGATAGTGGAAATGGGAATTTCCAATGCTTTTGCTATTTTCTAATAGACACTTCTCATTTTGTGAAGCTCAACAACGTTTTGCTGCATGTCACAGCCAGCTATATTCCTTGGTCTTACCCATTGTGATGAATGACTAAGGAAATTTGGCCTTTGTGTTACCTCATATTTATACCTCTGTGGAACAGGAAGTCATGGTTGAACAATTTCCTGTTCCTAGTCACTCAGGTGTAATAAAAAAATGTAAAATATGAATGGGAATATACTTCAAAATATACTTTAAATATATGTTTCTCATATGAATTCATAGGGGTGCCAATAATTGTGGAAAACATATATTTAACAAATATTTTTATTTTGGATGAACCTGTGTTGTGTTTGCAATTGTTTGATATCCATGAGAGCAGAGTATTTTTGTGTATTTATTTAACAAAAGATCAAAGGGTTAAACAATAAAGCCAATTTTTCACAGACATCTTTGCTCATGTTTACCAAGGGTGCCTATATTAGTGGAGGACACTGTATCTATAACTCTATATTATCATATATATATATATATATATATATATATATATATATATATATATATATATATATATATATATATATATATGTGTGTGTATATATAAAATTAAATATATATATTGTACCAAAATACCATCAGATATATATATACGTATATGTATTTCTGAATAACTAGAAAAAAAAATATGGGAAGAAGATTGAAATGTGAAATATTAAACTTTTCATGTCGGGTTAGCATACAAGAGAATATGCGTTCGAGATTGCGTGTGAGATAGGTGTTAGGTTTTTTTCCCCTTTGACTTCTATAGGGGAATAGGTTATCGCATGCATAATTTTTTTTGCACTAGCCAGCATAACCTTTTAGTGCAACCCGACAAACACAAAAAGTTTACTTCTACCGCAATTATTCTTCTAGCAAAAGTGCTAAATAGCACTCCATTCGTAATCTGGCACAATGTTAGACTAAATTTCTTTGATAGTGTAACTCAATCAAGGAGCAATAGTTGTAGCCTATATTTTAGTAAAACATTTGACACTGTTCTTCTCTATTTATTTATAAACTGCATTGACAAACATCCATAAGGAGTTTTTGTCCCTATTCACTATCACACTGATAATCATGTTGAGAAGTTTCATTGGTGGGTGGAGCCATGCTGAGAGAGGCTGGCTAGCTGGTGTGCAAAGCAAATGGGTGCGCAAAGAGTGAGTGTGCTGTAGACAGTTTGAGCACAGTAAGTGCATGCCATAACCAGAGCGGAGGTTAGTTGCCATGAGAATAGAAGGTATGAAGGACAGCAGTCAGATATCCCAACATGCAACAATAAAACAGGTATGGGATTTATAATTTAAAGGTGCACATGGTATTGCCCCCTCCCTAAACTAGACCTCCAGTTACATTGAGGAGCAGGTCTAGAAAGATGAAAACAATGGAAAGCACTCGCCAGTTGAGGAATATGGACAAAATAATCCCTAGATCTGTCTTCAGTGTATGTTTTCCAGGGAATTAGCTTACTATAGATGTACTGTAGAAGCCCGGAGTCAAGAATCTTCTCAGCCAATTGATTTTTAAAGATTCACAAAAATGTTTCTAAAACGTGGAGAGAAACTGGGATCCTCAATCAGATGTTATAAAATCAGGAAGGCCATGAAGATGAAAAGATTTCCTTAATAAAAGAAGGTCACAACTGCCCGTTTACCAAAGAACGGTTCAGAAGGTGCATTGCAAAGGCAAGTTTCCATTTTTTTTTTTTAAAGATATTTTTATTAAGGCAAACAAACAGATACAACAATCGAAGAATGAAGGGTAACATCTCCATAACGGTAATACAGGTCAATAATCTAGTACAGCTATACATCATAAAGTAAAGTGTAAATTAGGGCAAAGTATCACCCTTCATCAATGCCTCTTTTTATAATGATTAAGCATTCTGGTGTCCTCGATATAATAGAGATCCACTCATGGGATCCGGCAACTGATTCAAACTGAGGACATCTTCCCGAGAATACAGAGAGTCCTCATCATATGCTGGGAAAATCAACAGGCAATAAGCTTATCCTAAGCTGTTGTAAATAACGTATATACATTATACAATCGTAAACAAACAAGGTGGGGGACAATAAAGGGGGGGACAAGAAGAGGAGGGAGAGAAAAAAAAAAAAGATGGAGAAGAGTAGAAGAAGAAGGACTAGAAGGGATGGGGAGAGCGGAATAAGGAGAAGCAAGAAGAGGGGTCCAAGAGCCATGTCCGAGGGGTGCGAAAGGAATTAGTGATCCGGTAAATATGAGAAGGGATGAGCCAAGCTCACCTAGTTCATTCCCAATCCGCCTAGCCTACAGCTGATCTGAGTATTTTGTTCAAGTCCTCCCTTCCCTTTTTATAGTCATCCCATAGATACCAGATCGATCAATAGAGGTTGTAGTGTCCTTCGACTCTAAGTGAGTATTCCTCCATTTTCTGGATATAGTCAATTGTTTCCAGGACAGGTGTCAGTGTCAAGGAAGTATGTTTTGTCCATTGTCTCGCTAGAACTAGCTTAGCTGCCAGTAGAATAATAACGCAGAGTGAACGCGTTGATTTTGGAAGGTAATGTAGACAAAGGTGGAAAAGTGCCGTTTCTCCTGTGAGACAATCAATCATTCTCAGTCGTCTCAGCAAATCTGTCACCTGAGTCTAGAAGGATCTCATCCTAGGGCATTCCCACCAGATATGTAAGTGTGTGCCTCTCTGCTCACAGCCCCTCCAGCACTCTGCTGGACGGGAGGGAAATATTCTGTGCAACCTGGTCGGGACCCAGTACCACCGAAGTAAGATTTTAATATACAATTCAAATAAGTTAGAGAAGCGTACCACTGCAATGATGTCTTGAAGAGCACACTGCCAAGCCCCCTCAGGAAAAACCACCCCTAAGTCTCTCTCCCAATCTCTAGTAGGTTGCGTCTTAGTAAAGTATAAAGAGCCAAGTAGCAGCTTATAATGGAACAATAGGGTGCCTCGCAGGTATCTGCCCGTCAACCACCTCCTCTCCCACATAGTAAGAACACGTGTATTTGATTTATGGAATCCCCAGGACAGAAGAAGTGTAACTAATCGAAGATACTCAAATTGCAGGACTTTGGGAAAGTCTTCCATAGGGTAGGCAGAGGGAGGCACTGCAAGGACATCCCTCTATAAAGATCCGAAACCAGGCCAATCCCTAGGGACTCCCATTTTTTTGGGTGTGACTCAGGGAGACAATGCATCAGTGCTTTGATTGAGTGGGGATGTGGCACAACCATATTGTGAGCTCGAAGTTCCCTCCAGCTTCTCAAGCATGTTTTGATAATGCGACTATGGATACCTTTCAGAACATCAGCATGATCTGGGATCCAGATAAGGTCAGCTAGTTCGACTCCAGCTGGTAAGGAACTCTGTTCTATTTGGAACCAACGGGAGGTGCAATCCCGAACTCCCCAGGCTGTAATATGCAAAAGCATGGCTGCTTTATAGTAATAAGTGATGTTGGGCGCAGTGATGCCCCCACATCTTTTATACTTTTGTATTTGAGCTAGAGACAACCTCGCGTGACGGTCTTTCCAAATATACTTGTTAAAAACAGACTGAAAGTGGTTAAGGAGATAAGCTGGGACCGCAACAGGGAGACATCTAAAAAGGTAAGTTAGTCTCGGGAGCAACAGCATCTTTAGGGCCGCAACCCTACCCGTCCAAGACACCTCCACAGCCCTCCAGCTAGAGAGGACCTGTCGGAAGTCCCCAAGAAGGGACCCATAATTTGCAGCCAAAATCTTTTTGGGATCATGGGAAAGTATTATACCTAGATGTTTTAGTCCCTTTGTGGACCATTTGAACAGGTATGAGATTCTCAGTTTTTCTAGCAGGGACGTGGTCAGTCCCATAGCATATGCCTCTGTCTTGGTATAGTTTAGCTTGTAGTACGTTAATTCCGCGAACTCAGCTAGGATTTTAAATAGCTCCGGAAGCGACCCCTCTGGCTCAGATAAAAATATTGTCAAATCGTCCGCAAACAGTGCCAGTGTATGAGGTGTGTCATAGAGTACTAGCGGCTGAACAGAGGGGGTGGACCGAAGCTTGATCGCCAATGGTTCCATCAACAAGGCAAAAAGGAGCGGCAATAGGGGACACCCTGTCTCGGGCCATTTTTTATATCAAAGGGTCTGGAGACAAATCCCACCCCCTAACCCTAGCTGAGGGACCAGAATATAAAACCATCACCGCCATCACAAATGAAGAGGGGAACTGGAAAGCACATAGAACCGCTATCATGTAATCCCACCGGACCCTGTCGAATGCTTTCTCAGCGTCTAGTGACAGGGTAACCAGTGGGATCCCTAGTGAGGCCGCCTCAAAGAAGATGTTTAATAACCTTCTAGTGTTGTCTGAGCCCTGACATCCAGGGGTAAACCCCATCTGGTCAGGGTGGATCAAGGTTGGGAGGACCCTATTCATCTGCATAGCTAGGATCTTAGCGTAAATTTTGACATCGCTGTTTATAAGAGAGATTGGTCGATAACTTTCACATAATGCGGGATCTTTCCCTGGTTTGGGTATGGTGATGACCGATGCCTCTAGGAAGTCTCTGGGAAAACTGCCAGTGTATATAGCCTCAAATAAGACATGAGTCAGTAGGGGGCTCAGGAGTGCTGAAATTTTTTTTGTAGAATGTGGCGTCGAAACCTTGAGACCTTACAGTCACTGCAACCTCCTCTAAAGTAACAGGGGCCACAAGTGAATCTGCCAGGCTCTCAGGGACCCGTGGCAACTGTAGCTCATCTAAAAATTCTAGAATCGTAGCTTTTTAGGCGAAGCATGAATTAGGATCTTCTGCAATCTGATATAAGTGGCTATAATAATCCAAGAAAGGCTTCACCGATGTCACCTGGGGAATAGTATATTTTATTACCCCTTGCAATAAAGGCAATCTTGTTCAACAGAGTTCTCTGCTGGAGTTTGTGGGCTAAGGGTTTATCGTCTCTATCGCCTTTGTGATAATATTTTTGTTTTAAGAGATAAAGATTTTTCTGGACCCTTTCTAGCTCACACAGTTCGATCTGTTTTTTAAGGGACTGCACTCTTTGTATCAATGAGTCCGATCTGTTCTCTCTAAGCTGCTTCCGTAGGCTGGTGTAATCATAGTACAGTTGCGCCAGGGTATCTCCTTTGGCTTTTTTATTTTCGTTAGCCTTTTGTATAAAGAGGCCCCGTAGATAAGCCTTGAGCGTCGCCCATATGGTGAAAGCAGACATATTTCTGGAATCATTAATTCAGAGGAACTCCTCTATCTCCTGGACCCAAAAGGGAATCAGCGAGTCTGAGAGAACATGCTCAGGTAACCACCAGGAACAACCTTCATCCACCGCTTTAGATAAGGAGGCCTCTAATACCACAACATCGTGATCCGACCACACACAGGGTACTATTGTCGCCGCCGACACTTTCTGCAGTGTCCATGAGGAACAGAAGAAATAATCTAGTCTCGAGAAAGACTGAAAAGGAGTTGAGTAGCAGGTGTAATCGTCAACATCAGGGTGCAGGGCCCTCCAATAAATATATGGCCCTGTTTAAGTTGATACACCTTACTTAATAGTTTGCTAATAAAATGAGTCTGGCTGACATTAGGGGAGTACAGAGCCACCAATGTACACATAAAGTTGTCTAAACGGCAGACACAAAGAACGAATCGGCCCAAAGGGTCAGACTCGTAATAAATAGGCTCATAGGAGATGTGCCTACCAATCAGTATAGTAACTCCTCTAGTCTTCTTATGGAAGGTAGAGGATAGGCAGACAAAGAAATCCCCAGGTTTAAACATAATAGCCCTGGACTCCACCCAGTGAGTCTCTTGTATAAATACTACATCTAGGCGTTTTGTTTTTAAAAATTTGAGAAGCAATCTTCGTTTTGTAGGGGAGTTAAGGCCCGGGCATTAAGTGTACAGAGCCTCATTCTGGCCAGGACAGTAGAGCGGGGATGGAAAGCCAGAGGTGGGAGAGAAAGAAGGGACTAAGAAGGATGGAGAGAAGAAGATAGAAGGAAAAAAAAGGGGGGAATGGACTGGGGAGGGAGGGATATGATTCTCAGCACCTGTAGATAGGTTCTGCGGGCTGGGCAGAGACTACTCCACTCTGCCAAAGAGGGAGTGTGGGGGATAGACTAGTTTTATCCCTTATCACACCAGAATAAGTGCTCAGAGGGGGGGGGTAGTGGAAGAAGCGAAGGGGAGCTCAGCACCAAGGCTCCCCTCCGCTACCAGTGTATAAGGTTCGTAATGGATCCATATTAATACAAAAACTGCAGTTAGGAAATTCTAAGACCTGATAGGCAATTAAGGGGTTGGGAAGGGTGGAGGCCGGGAGGAAGAAGGGTGAGGGAAGGACAGTGGAGTAAAGGGAAAGAGGAGGGGAGAGGAGGCCCAAAGAGCGGTGAGGAGCAAGGCATCCAGTTTTGGGTGCATTAATAGTTACATAGTGTGATAAAGGCATTGATGGACCCTGACCAAACCCTGGTGTGTATAGACAGAAGTATGTATGGTAGGGTCATTTAACGGGTCGTAAATGTACAGAACACCCAACCCCAGTATGATCAGGACTAGGATTCCCCACCCCGCACACCCACAAACTGAACCCATGGGGAGGGAATGGAGTGAGTCAGAGAGGGTATAGGTGGGGCGGAAGGGAAATGCAAGACGAGAAAGGGAGTAAAAGGGGATGTAGAGTGTCACAAACTCAAGGTTTAAATACAGTCAGGGATGCAATTTTAGATACCTCAAAGGTTACATAATGAGATAAGACACTGAATAATCATGTAATCAGCATTTGATTCCTCCCCCACCCTCCTCCCCCAACTCAACATATATTAGGATGACAACCAACAGATCCTAAACATTAAACAGGTGTCATATCATGTAACAACCAAAGTAGTAACCCTTCCCTTCACAACCAGTAGTTATTAATAGAGGTAAAGAACTTAAGAATCTTAAAAATGACAAACAGGGGGGGTCCAGGAGACAGGGAAGCAAAACAGAGGGGGTTGGGTCTGGGAAGTAGTTAGGAAAGTAAAAGGAAGGAAGAAAGAGAGTTGGGAGGGAATGAAGGAAAGAAGGGGGAAAGGGGATGAGAAAAGGAAGGTGGGGAAGAGAAAGTGAGGAAGAGGGGAAGGGAGGTGGGAAGGGAGGGAGAAAAAAGGAAGAGGAAGGGGGGAGAGGATGGGGAGAAGCAGGTGGGGAAGGGAAAAAGGAAGGGGGAAGGGAAAGGGGAAAGGGAAAGGGGGGGAAGGGGGGAAAAGGGGGAGGGAGGGGAAAGGGAAGGGAGGGGAGGGGTTACATAGAGTATCACAAACTCAAGCATTAAATACAGTCAGAAATACAATTTTAGATACCTCAAAGGTCACACAATGAAATAAGGCACTGAATAATCATGTAATCAACATTGATTCCTCCCCCACCCTTCTCCCCCACAATGACACATATTAGAATGACAACCAACAGATCGTAACCATTCCCTCCATGCCCAGTTGTTAATAGAGGTAAAGTGCATAAGAATCTGAAAATTGACAAACAGGGGGGCCCATGAAACAGGGAAGCCGACAGGGGGAGTCGGGTCTGGGAAATAGGGCAGTAACGGGAAGGGGGAAAGCGAAGGGAAGGAAGGAAAGGAAGTGGGAGGGAAGGAAGGGGAAGAAGGGGTGGAGGGGGATGGGGAAAGGGAGGTGGGGGAGGGAGAGTGAGGGAGGAGGGAAGGGAGGGGGAAAGGGAAGAGGAAGTGAGGGGGGAAAGGAAGGAGAGAAGGAGGGGGAAAGGATGGGGGAAAGGAATGGGAAAGGGGAGGGAAGGGGAAGGGGGGAAGGGGAAGGGGGAAGAGGGGAAGGGGGAGGGGGAAGGGAAGGGAGGGAAGGGGGGAGAGGGAAGGGGGAGGGGGGAAGGGGAGGGAGGGGGAGGGGGGAAGGGAAGAGGGGAGGACTAAAGGAACAAGCAGAGATGGGTAAGAAACAAAAGAAGAGAAAATAAACCAGGACCTAAAGGCAGTTTTCATAATTTAAAAGTGTCTAACAATCATGGGTATAGATAACTGGCAGTCCTCAAAATGATTAACTAGTACTTGTAAACATTAAACAGTAAACAAAGAACAAAGTAGCTGTCCATTAGTATATTACCACTCCTTGAGCGGCAGCAAGGTGCTTCCAACAGTCTTAGTTCGAATATGGACCTGGTCAGTAAACAGAAAGACCAGATCTCAAGAATCCATGACTTGTTGCAGGAAAAAGAAGGTAATCTCGTCCAGCCATGAAGAGAGGGATCATCTGACTGGGTCTTGCCTGCCCGGGTTCCAGGCCTGAGCCGCCGCTCTCAGCGCAGGGCCCACCCTTTGTGGTCGAGGCGGATCAGCATCTACATTTCCAGCGGGTAGGTTCCAGAGCCTCAGCAGGTCCTGAGCTTGCCTTGGAGTGAGGGCTGTATGTTGGGTACCGTCTTTGGTAATGATTAACTTGGTAGGGAACCCCCATCTGTAGCGTATTTGGTTCAGTCGGAGGACTCTTGTGACTTTGTTGAAAGTTCTCCTTTGTTGGAGTGTGAAGGATGACAGATCTGGAAATAATACAACATCCTTAAATTGCTCTGGAAGCTAAGTTTGCCTCAAGGTAGCTCTTATTAGCTTGTCTTTATATGTAAAGTAGTGTATTCTAGCTTTAGTGTCCCTGGGTTTGTCCATAGGTAGGTTCTGCGGCCTGGCTGCTCTGTGAATTCTATAAATCTTCGTATCAGCTTCCTCTGAAGGACCCAAAATAGCTCTGAATAGTGCTTGGGCATATTTCTCCAGCTCCTGGGGGCCAACCAATTCAGGGATGCCCCTAATAATTCTGACGTTGTTCCGTCAGGAACGGTCTTCAAGGTCAGCCAATCTCGCTTCGAGCGAGGATACCTGATCAGCAAGGTTCTGGGTATAACTAACCCAGTTCGTATGGTCAACTAGCAGGTCCTCCTGTTTACATTCAATGATATCAGTGTGCTCATTAACTGAGACAATGTCTTTCCTCAAGTCGTCAAAAGACATTTCTAGTTTGTCAAATCGCTTTGCGAAGGATTGACTTTGTTGATCCAAGAGCTGCTTCATAGAGTCCATAGTGATTAGCTCATCTTGGGACCGTGAGGGTGGCGAACATCTAACTCTGGCCCTTCCCTCCGAGAGGGGGGGATATTGATCTTTCATCATCAGAGACTTCCGGGTTTGGATCCCTTATAGGGTGGAAATGGTCCCAAACTGTATGTTTTGAGGATTGAGATCCCTTCTGCTTTTTCCTAGCTTGTTGTGACATGTTAGAGTAAGCAATATGGTTGTGAGTGAGAATATCTCCAGAGAGAGGACAGGGCTAGAGTCACACCAGAGTATATTTGGCAACCACAGTTATTTAACACCGGTAGGGAGGGGGGCCACAATGTTTTAACACTGCATGATGATTTTAATAAAGACAAGTAATGCAATTAAGTCTCTTGTAAATCTTCAGGGGTTACTGTAGGGTATTTAAGCCATGCAAGGTTTTGGTAGAGAGGTGTGTGGTTTGATGACTTTGGAAAAGCTTTACAGTGCAGGTAATCTCTAGTGCAACCAGGTGAACACTTGGATTCTTGTTAAACTTTAAGGTGTGCCCCCCTCAGGGACAGTGCCACCTCTGGGCTCAGTCGGCAAAAGAAAAGCTATTGATATGGTACGTCTGGTGGTGTACTTCAACCAGGTGGGCCCTCAGCTAGTGTAACTCTTGGGAGTGTGCCTCTCCTCAGGGATGGTGCCACCAATGGGCACAGCTGGGAAAAAGGAAGAGGATATGACCTGCTCTAACGAGAGGAGCAGGAAAGGAGGAGGAGAGACACTATGGTTTAATGTCCCAACTGGTGGTTGTCTGATGTATAAGGTCTAGAAATTAAGGATACTGAAGATTGTGGTGCCTGTAATCTAATCGCACCTACAACTACTTTGCTATAATGGCCCAACCCTGCTAGAATCTGCAGGTTAGAAGTCACCAAGTAAGAGAGTTCACTTGTCCCAGGTGAATCAACAGGTTAGGTTTCACATGGATAGTAAGCAGCTGCGTATGAGGTATGCTCCCTTAGTGTAAAAGTGGTCTATTACATAATATGAGCCCAGCCTACAAGCAGTTATCAAAGGCAGCCAGACTTATGGTGCAGTCCAATCAGTGAGGCTGATTCAACTCTAAGCGCTGCAAGAGTTAAGCAAACATGGCAAAAGAGCTGGTAGTTCTCCACTACTTATGCGATCTGAGATGCCTCTTAACTGTAGTCTAGCTCCTTTTCCAGATTGCCACGTGGGTGTGATGTTCCGGAGCGGAGCCCCGACCCTCCGGAACAAAGTATGCTGAGAGCTGGCTGTGCAGTTACAGTGTGTGATCCCCTCTATGTCCAGGTGGCATATACTAGTCTGGTACGGTGTAAAGTGTTAAGATGATCCTTGTCTGTACCTTACTGCGTCGGAGTGCACTCCTGCGCACTCCTCTCCACAGGCTAAGCGGGTGCATTCTTCACCGCTGCTTCCTGATTACGTTACCCGGCTATGGCGCTCTTTCGCGCCTCTTCACTTCTCGATCGCTCACTTGGATGTCTCACTCAGATGACCAGAGGCATCCCCAATTTTCGCTGCAAATCCAGAGTAGCTCCCTCGAGTAGCCAGTGTCCCGAGATCACCAGGGGTAGATAGCACACCACGGAGCCGGCTCAGTATGACGCTAGGTTCGGTCACTTAAGGGCCTCCAGCAGAGTGTATAAGCAGAGTATCCCTAATTTGATATTAAAGTAGGTCCTCACTTTCACCCACAGGTTAGGCGTACTTAAAAGATATAATAAAAGATTAAAAAAAAATTAGGAGAATACGGCTTTTGAATGTGAAATTAAATACAAATATGCAGGAGCTCTATCACTTCGTGTCTGCTCACGTCTCAGGCTAGCTCCGCCCACCGCATGTTTCCATTTTTAACTGCTTTAACTATATGGTGACTTATAATTTAACAGGAGGAAATAAATGCTGTATATGGGAGAATCTGATGTTTCAGATCTGGTGTATTTTCCAACATTAAAGGTAAAGTTTGCTAGCTCAACCTCTCCATGAAGTGCAGTGTGTGTAGTCATATGATCTCTTGGAGAGCAGTTGCTTGGGTAACAGGGTACTATAATGTATTGTCTCTTTCCCTTTTCTTCAGGTCTGGTGCTTCTTTATCAATGGGTGGCATGGTGAGTATATATGGGGGTTGGGGCTTGTCACATAGTTGGTCTGTAGAGTAGCACATTTTCCAGAAGAGATAGGAGATGTGCTGCTCGCAACTGAGCACACAGTAAAATAAGTCTCCTGTATTCTCTCTTAGCTCTGTCAGAAGGCCTCCAAAGAGTCTGTGAGAATCTTGCATAAAGCCAAGGGGGGTCAGCTCTATCTTAATCACTAGATAATTTGAGCCTTTGGTAATTGTGTGAATATGTTTATAAACAGTTGTTACAGCTTATTATCTCCTGAGCTGATAACCCTGTTTACTCGGGGGGTGTTGAAGACCCTCCATTAAGTGGTCGCTTATGCCTTCATTGGTTCAGAAATATGAGGCTGATATAGTTTGCAAATTACATGTCAGTTTGTAAAGTATCCTGAGTTAGCTATGATAGGAGGCTGTAAAAAAGATTATTCTGGTCCACGGCGGATGGACAGTGTATCTAGTACACACCTAAAATTTTGCTGCATAAAGGCTACATTTGAAATGCACAGTAATATGTATTTAAAATAATATTAGACATTTGCTATGTACATGTGCCTTTCAAAAAATATCACTGCTACACTGATACATTTTGTTGTGCATGTGACCAACTGCTATACAGTGGTCGGCCACATACATATCTCTTTGCTGACCTGAAATGTGCATGTGGTCTATAATTGTATTGCCAGCTGGTTGCATGCAGGATACAAATTATTACTCAAACAATGGAAAACAAGTATATTGCAAAATTACTTTTAACTTACTGGAAATGTACTGATACATTTGTGAAAACTAATGTAAATGTTCAAAGTAACAGGTGAAAATGTTTCCCTGTAGCTTTATATTTACCTTTTGCGTGCAGGAGAGCACACTAACTTCTTGCTAGAGCCCCATCTGTGTTAACAGCAGGCTTAACAAGCTCAGCTCCCAGGACCTAATTTTAGATTTTAGGTTGTAGAAGAGTCTGTTTTAGGGTTGTAGAAGAGTGAAAGAGTAGAAAAGGTGCAGCAGTGGAGAATAGGAGAAACCTGCATTCACTTTTCTCTAGTTTTTAAAAATAATAATTCTGGTTCTTCTGTTTTTCAAACAAAACAAACTATATACATTTAAAAAACATGGCTTTCTTAGTGGAGGAAGAGAGTCTACATGAAACACACAGAGCAGTAAGATTATGTGAGAGTGCCCTCTCACCTCACAGGTTGATACTGCAGCCTTAATTAAAGCTGGAGGGAAGAAGACAAAGCAGCTGAATGAAGGCATCCTGCTGCAGTGCTAATGGGCTGTGGGTGTCCAAGCATTTACTCTTAATCTATAACCACAGTAATGAGAAGCGGGAACTGGTGTGTCAGGAAATCCTTTAAAACCACCCAACCCTGATCTTTGTTTAAGTCCTGCATTGCAGTAAGTTTAAAACAACAAATCAGACCACACAAAAAGAATAATTATGTGTTTAAGGGAGAGGTGCGCCAACTACAACAACCTCTCCTGTATTAGTTATGAGGAATGAGGCAATGATGCAGATAATAAAAATAAAATGTTAAATAATAAGATAATAAATAAAATATCTATACAGTATTTAAAAATAAAAATGAAAAATATATATTAGTGAATATACAAATATGTAGATTAATAGTCCAATGGACATTCAACACATATGATTAATAATGCGATACAGTCCCAAAATAGTCTCTCAATAAGGAACCAGCAGGTAGGTAACAGGGCAGCTCTGGAGAAGGGATAATGGATGCAGGCACTCAGGTTAAGTTGTAAAAATAAACGCCTAGATTTAGAGTTTGGCGTTAGCCGTCAAAACCAGCATTAGGGGCTCCTAACGCTGGATTTGGGCTACCGCTGGTATTTAGAGTCAGTCAAAAAGGGTCTAACGCTCACTTTGCAGCCGCGACTTTTCCATACCGCAGATCCCCCTACGCCATTTGCGTATCCTATCTTTTCAATGGGATCTTTCTAACACTGGTATTTAGAGTCTTGGCTGAAGTGAGCGTTAGAAATCTAACGACAAAACTCCAGCCGCAGCAAAAAGCCAGGAGTTAAGAGCTTTCTGGGCTAACGCTGGTTCATAGAGCTCTTAACTACTGTACTCTAAAGTACACTAACACCCATAAACTACCTATGTACCCCTAAACCAAGGCCCCCCCACATCGCCGCCACTCTAATACATTTTTTTAACCCTAATCTGCCGACCACACACCGCCGCAACCTACGTTATCCCTATGTACCCCTAATCTGCTGCCCCTAACACCGCCGACCCCTATATTATATTTATTATCCCTAATCTGCCCCCCCCAATGTCGCCGCTACCTACCTACAATTATTAACCCCTAATCTGCCGACCGGACCTCACCGCTACTATAATAAAGTTATTAACCCCTAATCCGCCTCATTCCCTCCTCAATAACCCTATAATAAATAGTATTAACCCCTAATCTACCATCCCTAACATCACCAACACCTAACTTCAAGTATTAACCACTAATCTGCCGACCGGACCTAACCGATACTCTAATAAATTTATTAACCCCTAAAGCTAAGTCTAACCCCAACCCTAACACCCCCCTAAGTTAAATATAATTTAAATCTAACGAAATAAAATAAATCTTATTAAATAAATTATTCCTATTTAAAGCTAAATACTTACCTTTAAAATAAACCCTAATATAGCTACAATATAAATTATTATTATATTGTAGCTATTTTAGAATTAATATTTCTTTTACAGGTAACTTTGTATTTATTTTAACCAGGTACAATAGCTATTAAATAGTTAATAACTATTTAATAGCTACCTAGTTAAAATAATTACAAAATTACCTGTAAAATAAATCCTAACCTAAGTTACAATTAAACCTAACACTACACTATCAATAAATTAATTACATAAAATACCTACAAATAAATACAATTAAATAAACTAACTAAAGTACAAAAAATAAAAAAGAACTAAGTTACAAAAAATAAAAAAATAATTTACAAACATTTGAAAAATATTACAACAATTTTAAGCTAATTACACCTACTCTAAGCCCCCTAATAAAATAACAAAGACCCCAAAATAAAAAAATTCCCTACCCTTTTCTAAAATAAAAATAGAAAAGCTATTTTACCTTACCAGCCCTTAAAAGGGCCTTTTGCAGGGCATGCCCCAAATAATTCTGCTCTTTTGCCTGAAAAAAACATACAATACCCCCCCAACATTACAACCCACCACCCACATACCCCTAATCTAACCCAAACCCCCCTTAAATAAGCCTAACACTAAGCCCCTGAAGATCTTCCTACCTTATCTTCACCACGCCGGGTATCACCGATCTGTCCAGAGTAGCCTCCGAAGTCTTCATCCAAGCCCAAGGGGGGGCTGAAGAAGTCCATCATCGGGCTGAAGAGGTCCATCATCAGGATGAAATGTTGATCCAAGCGGCGGCTGAAGAGGTCCATCATCGGGCAGAAGTCTTCATCCTATCCGGGCAGAAGAGGACATCCAGACCGGTAGACATCTTCATCCAAGCCGCATCTTCTACCTTCATCCATCCGGAGCGGAGCGGAGCCATCTTCTTCCAGCTGACTCGGATTCATCATCTTCTACTGACGCCTACTTGCCGAATGACGGTTCCTTTAAATGACGTCATCCAAGATAGCGTCCCTCGAATTCTGATTGGCTGATAGGTTTCTATCAGCCAATCGGAATTAAGGTAGGAAAATTCTGATTGGCTGATGGAATCAGCCAATCAGATTCAAGTTCAATCCGATTGGCTGCTCCAATCAGCCAATCAGATTGAGCTCGCATTCTATTGGCTGATCGGAACAGCCAATAGAATGCGAGCTCAATCTGATTTTCCTACCTTAATTCCGATTGGCTGATAGAATCCTATCAGCCAATCGGAATTCGAGGGACACCATCTTGGATTACGTCATTTAAAGGAACCGTCATTCGGCGAGTAGGCATCGGTAGAAGAGGATGGATCTGCGTTGGCTGGAAGAAGAATTCCCCGCTCGGCTCCGGATGGATAAAGATAGAAGATGCAGCTTGGATGAAGATGTCTACCGGTCCGGATGTCCTCTTCTGCCCAGATAGGATGAAGACTTCTGCCCGATGATGGACCTCTTCAGCCGCCGCTTGGATCAAGACTTCAGCCCGATGATGGACCTCTTCAGCCCGATGATGGACCTCTTCACCCCGATGATGGATCTCTTCAGCCCCCGCTTGGGCTTGGATGAAGACTTCGGAGGCTCTTCTGGACCGATCAGTGATACCCGGCGTGGTGAAGATAAGGAAGGAAGATCTTCAGGGGCTTAGTGTTAGGTTTATTTAAGGGGGTTTGGTTTAAATTAGGGGTATGTGGGTGGTGGGTTGTAATGTTGGGAGGGGTATTGTATGTTTTTTTTTCAGGCAAAAGAGCAGAATTCTTTGGGGCATGCCCCGCAAAAGGCCCATTTAAGGGCTGGTAAGGTAAAAGAGTTTTTCTATTTTTATTTTAGAATAGGGTAGGGAATTTTTTTATTTTGTGGGACTTTGTTATTTTATTAGGGGGCTTAGAGTAGGTGTAATTAGCTTAAAATTTTTGTAATCTTTTTCTAATGTTTGTAAATTATTTTTTTATTTTTTGTAACTTAGTTCTTTTTTTACTTTTTGTACTTTAGTGTATTTATTTGTATTTATTTGAATTTATTTGTATTTAATTTATTTATTGATAGTGTAGTGTTAGGTTTAATTGTAGATAATTGTAGGTATTTTATTTAATTAATTTATTGCTAGTATAGTGTTAGGTTTAATTGTAACTTAGGTTAGGATTTATTTTACAGGTAATTTTGTAATTATTTTAACTAGGTAGCTATTAAATAGTTATTAACTATTTAATAGCTATTGTACCTGGTTAAAATAAATACAAAGTTGCCTGTAAAATAAATATTAATCCTAAAATAGCTACAATACAATTATAATTTATATTGTAGCTATATTAGGGTTTATTTTTAGCTTTAAATAGGAATAATTTATTTAATAAGAGTTAATTTATTTCGTTAGATTAAAATTAGATTTAACTTAATGGGGTGTTAGTGTTAGGGTTAGACTTAGCTTTAGGGGTTAATAAATTTATTAGAGTAGCGGTGAGGTCTGGTCAGCAGATTAGGGTTTAATACTTGAAGTTAGGTGTTGGCGATGTTAGGGAGGGCAGATTAGGGGTTAATACTATTTATTATAGGGTTATTGAGGCGGGAGTGAGGCGGATTAGGGGTTAATAACTTTATTATAGTAGCGGTGAGGTCCAGTCGGCAGATTAGGGG
Source organism: Bombina bombina (assembly GCF_027579735.1). NCBI lineage: Eukaryota > Metazoa > Chordata > Amphibia > Anura > Bombinatoridae > Bombina > Bombina bombina. The sequence continues at coordinate 935,172,501 of NC_069501.1, read as the reverse complement.
TTAATAATTGTAGGTAGGTGGCAGCGACGTTGGGGGGCAGATTAGGGGTTAATAAATATAATATAGGGGTCGGCGGTGTTAGGAACAGCAGATTGATTGAACTGAAGAGAGAATCTGTTTAGTGTGCAGTAGTTCTCTGAGGTTTAAATCCAGCCCATGAAAAGACACAGAAATGTTCAAGCAAACAGTTTCATGTACATTTTCACTTGTCCTTAGGGTCACGTTGTTCTTGGTTGGCTTCTTTTTGTCAGTAATGCTAAAGGTATTTAATAATACCTTTAGCATTACTGACAAAAAGAAGCCAATCTAAACATAAATATTCCAGGTCCATTTTCTTTAAACCATTAGTGAATATTTGCAGAGCAATAACACTAAACGGTACCATTTCTTCGTCAAATCAATATTATATTTATCAAAAAATTATGGGTTAATGCTCTGCTATAAACTTTCTAACAAAATGAAAATAAAAGTTAAGAGTTAAGAGCTTTCTGGGCTAACGCCGGTTCATAAAGCTCTTAACTACTGTACTCTAAAGTACACTAACACCCATAAACTACCTATGTACCCCTAAACCAAGGCCCCCCCACATCGCCGCCACTCTAATAAATTTTTTTAACCCTAATCTGCCGACTACACACTGCCGCAACCTACGTTATCCCTATGTACCCCTAATCTGCTGCCCCTAACACCGCCGACCCCTATATTATATTTATTATCCCTAATCTGCCCCCCCCCAATGTCGCCGCTACCTACCTACAAATATTAACCCCTAATCTGCCGACCGGACCTCACCGCTACTATAATAAAGTTATTAACCCCTAATCCGCCTCATTCCCTCCTCAATAACCCTATAATAAATAGTATTAACCCCTAATCTACCCTCCCTAACATCACCAACACCTAACTTCAAGTATTAACCCCTAATCTGCCGACCAGACCTCACCGCTACTCTAATAAATTTATTAACCCCTAAAGCTAAGTCTAACCCCAACCCTAACACCCCCCTAAATTAAATATAATTTAAATCTAACGAAATAAAATAAATCTTATTAAATAAATTATTCCTATTTAAAGCTAAATACTTACCTTTAAAATAAACCCTAATATAGCTACAATATAAATTATTATTATATTGTAGCTATTTTAGAATTAATATTTCTTTTACAGGTAACTTTGTATTTATTTTAACCAGGTACAATAGCTATTAAATAGTTAATAACTATTTAATAGCTACCTAGTTAAAATAATTACAAAATTACCTGTAAAATAAATCCTAACCTAAGTTACAATTAAACCTAACACTACACTATCAATAAATTAATTAAATAAAATACCTACTATTATCTACAATTAAACCTAACACTACACTATCAATAATTTAATTACATAAAATACCTACAAATAAATACAATTAAATAAATTAACTAAAGTACAAGAAATAAAAAAGAACTAAGTTACAAAAAATAAAAAAATAATTTACAAACATTAGAAAAATATTACAACAATTTTAAGCTAATTACACCTACTCTAAGCCCCCTAATAAAATAACAAAGCCCCCCAAAATAAAAAAAATTCCCTACCCTTTTCTAAAATAAAAATAGAAAAGCTATTTTACCTTACCAGCCCTTAAAAGGGCCTTTTGCAGGGCATGCCCCAAAGAATTCTGCTCTTTTGCCTGAAAAAAACATGCAATACCCCCCCCAACATTACAACCCACCACCCACATACCCCTAATCTAACCCAAACCCCCCTTAAATAAGCCTAACACTAAGCCCCTGAAGATCTTCCTACCTTATCTTCACCACGCCGGGTATCACCGATCTGTCCAGAGTAGCCTCCGAAGTCTTCATCCAAGCCCAAGCGGGGGCTGAAGAAGTCCATCATCGGGCTGAAGAGGTCCATCATCAGGCTGAAATGTTGATCCAAGCGGCGGCTGAAGAGGTCCATCATCGGGCAGAAGTCTTCATCCTATCCGGGCAGAAGAGGACATCCAGACCGGTAGACATCTTCATCCAAGCCGCATCTTCTATCTTCATCCATCCGGAGCGGAGCGGAGCCATCTTCTTCCAGCTGACTCGGATCCATCCTCTTCTACCGACGCCTACTTGCCGAATGACGGTTCCTTTAAATGACATCATCCAAGATAGCGTCCCTCGAATTCCGATTGGCTGATAGGTTTCTATCAGCCAATCGGAATTAAGGTAGGACAATTCTGATTGGCTGATGGAATCAGCCAATCAGATTCAAGTTCAATCCGATTGGCTACTCCAATCAGCCAATCAGATTGAGCTTGCATTCTATTGGCTGATGGGAACAGCCAATAGAATGCAAGCTCAATCTGATTGGCTGATTCTATCAGCCAATCAGAATTTTCCTACCTTAATTCCGATTGGCTGATAGAATCCTATCAGCCAATCGGAATTCGAGGGACACCATCTTGGATTACGTCATTTAAAGGAACCGTCATTCGGCGAGTAGGCATCGGTAGAAGAGGATGGATCCGCGTCGGCTGGAAGAAGAATTCCCCGCTCGGCTTCGGATGGATGAAGATAGAAGATGCAGCTTGGATGAAGATGTCTACCGGTCCGGATGTCCTCTTCTGCCTGGATAGGATGAAGACTTCTGCCCGATGATGGACCTCTTCAGCCGCCGCTTGGATCAAGACTTCAGCCCGATGATGGACCTCTTCAGCCCGATGATGGACCTCTTCACCCCGATGATGGATCTCTTCAGCCCCCGCTTGGGCTTGGATGAAGACTTCGGAGGCTCTTCTGGAACGATCGGTGATACCCGGCGTGGTGAAGATAAGGTAGGAAGATCTTCAGGGGCTTAGTGTTAGGTTTATTTAAGGGGGGTTTGGTTTAAATTAGGGGTATCTGGGTGGTGGGTTGTAATGTTGGGAGGGGTATTGTATGTTTTTTTTTTCAGGCAAAAGAGCAGAATTCTTTGGGGCATGCCCCGCAAAAGGCCCATTTAAGGGCTGGTAAGGTAAAAGAGCTTTTCTATTTTTATTTTAGAATAGGGTAGGGAATTTTTTTATTTTGTGGGACTTTGTTATTTATTAGGGGGCTTAGAGTAGGTGTAATGAGCTTAAAATTGTTGTAATCTTTTTCTAATGTTTGTAAATTATTTTTTTATTTTTTGTAACTTAGTTCTTTTTTTATTTTTTGTACTTTAGTGTATTTATTTGTATTTATTTGAAGGTATTTGTATTTAATTTATTTATTGATAGTGTAGTGTTAGGTTTAATTGTAGATAATTGTAGGTATTTTATTTAATTAATTTATTGCTAGTGTAGTGTTAGGTTTAATTGTAACTTAGGTTAGGATTTATTTTACAGGTAATTTTGTAATTATTTTAACTAGGTAGCTATTAAATAGTTATTAACTATTTAATAGCTATTGTACCTGGTTAAAATAAATACAAAGTTGCCTGTAAAATAAATATTAATCCTAAAATAGCTACAATACAATTATAATTTATATTGTAGCTATATTAGGGTTATTTTACATGTAAGTATTTAGCTTTAAATAGGAATAATTTATTTAATAAGAGTTAATTTTTTTCGTTAGATTAAAATTATATTTAATTTAGGGGGGTGTTAGTGTTAGGGTTAGACTTAGCTTTAGGGGTTAATAAATTTATTAGAGTAGCGGTGAGGTCTGGTCAGCAGATTAGGGTTTAATACTTGAAGTTAGGTGTCGGCGATGTTAGGGAGGGCAGATTAGGGGTTAATACTATTTATTATAGGGTTATTGAGGTGGGAGTGAGGCGGATTAGGGGTTAATAACTTTATTATAGTAGCGGTGAGGTCCAGTCGGCAGATTAGGGGTTAATAATTGTAGGTAGGTGGCAGCGACGTTGGGGGGGGCAGATTAGGGGCTAATAAATATAATATAGGGGTCGGCGGTGTTAGGGACAGCAGATTAGGGGTACATAGGGATAACGTAGGTGGCGGCGGTGTACAGAGCGGCAGATTAGGGGTTAAAAAAATATGCAGGGGTCAGCGATAGTGGGGGCAGCAGATTAGGGGTTAATAAGTATAAGGTTAGGGGTGTTTAGACTCGGGGTACATGTTAGGGTGTTAGGTTCAGACATAGGAAGTGTTTCCCCATAGGAAACAATGGGGCTGCGTTAGGTTTTAGGTTTTTTTTCAGCTCAAACGCCTCATTGTTTCCTATGGGGGAATCGTGCACGAGCACGTTTTTTAAGCTGGCCGCGTCCGTAAGCACCGCTGGTATTGAGTGTCCCTTTTTGGAGCCTAACGCAGCCCTTCTGTGAACTCTAAATACCAGCGGTATTTAAAAGGTGCGGGGGGAAAAAAAACAGCGTTAGCTACGCGGGTCGTTACCGACAAAACTCTAAATCTATCCGAAAATGTACCTTTCATTGTACAATTAAAACAAACAGAGGGCAGGCATAGTAAGAAGATAGTAAGGGCAGCTCTCTGCACATGATGATAGAGATATTAACCACGAGTCCTAAAAGACAAAAAATGAAAGGCACCCTTGGTTAAAAGGATAAACCAAAACAAACAGTGACGATCCAGTACTCACAAAGATGACTGCACATGCAGTGCAATAATAAACAGGCCGAAGCTTCAGAGCCGTTCGGCTGACTCCCCAGTGGCGGATCAGCTGAAAAATCGGAATAGGCTTCAAATGGCAACACAGTATCCGGTACTGATAGCCGACTCAGGACGCCGACTCTATAAGAATATATTTTTGTCCACCCATGTTCTTATCAATAACTTCATGAACTTTGCACTGAAGAGAGAATCTGTTTAGTGTGCAGTAGTTCTCTGAGGTTTAAATCCAGCCCATGAAAAGACACAGAAATGTTCAAGCAAACAGTTTCATGTACATTTTCACTTGTCCTTAGGGTCACGTTGTTCTTGGTTGGCTTCTTTTTGTCAGTAATGCTAAATGTATTTAATAATACCTTTAGCATTACTGACAAAAAGAAGCCAATCTAAACATAAATATTCCAGGTCCATTTTCTTTAAACCATTAGTGAATATTTGCAGAGCAATAACACTAAACGGTACCATTTCTTCGTCAAATCAATATTATATTTATCAAAAAATTATGGGTTAATGCTCTGCTATAAACTTTCTAACAAAATGAAAATAAAAGTCTTAGAGAGACAAGAAATATTATTCCCAGAAGCTTGCATATGTTTAACACATTTAAACTAACTCTTGGTAAAGTTGTATTGCATGCACAGGATATCCCAATTCAAGTAGACTGTACCTTTAAGTGTCCAGTATTTTTGTGAAGACTTTACTGGACAGCTTGCTAAAATACTGAACTGTCCAGTGGAATATTGGACACATGGCAACCCTGTTTTAAACACATTGCATATCTATCTATCTATCTATCTATCTATCTATCTATCTATAATCAATCTATAATCAATCTAATTATCAATAGATATACACTACATGGTCAAATTTATTTGGACACTCCTACTAGTTAATGAGTAACACACAACAACTTTTTGTGGTAGAAAGAACGGTCATGGTCACGTTTATTCAATAAACGATTTAACTGCTGGGCTTATATTATCCAATATTAGGCACTCATATTTCAATATATATATAAACATAACTAGAACTTGTAACAAGTTTGTAACTAAACGGTGGCGGCATCTAAACCCTAAAACTAACCCCTACTGACAGATGGCCAAGGCTCCTTCAAGGTTGGCAGCGGGACACCTGGCTCTTCCCGCCCCATGGCATGAGAGAGAGCTGTGAAGACAGAGATCTTCAGCCTGCATTCGTAAGGGAGAGGACCCCTAGGCCAGCACCTAGTGGGCGTAAACCCCTCCCTTTTTTCTAGACCGTCACTCTTATCTCTCGATGCCCGCACCTAGAGCCTTGCCCGACCACCAGCTAGGGCATATCTTTCCCAGCTCTCTAGGGCAACTTTCTACTGGTGAGTCGTACAACCCCCTTGCAAAAGGTGGAAGCTATATTAAGACCCGGACTTACAAAAGGCTGACTCAACTAAACCTACCCCAGCCGGGGCATCGTACTACCTCACCAAGCCGCATTGTTGACACCACTTTCTTCAACCCATGGGATGGGTGGGTGGGAGATTTCTCCTTGAAGTCTGGAACAGGAAGAGGCCGGGATCACTGCTGCAGGGACCTATAAAGGTAAGCACAAACACCCGCCTCCCCACTTGCAACAATGTAACAAACACCACATTAGAGCACTTCAGACTTCAAGTTAGTTGTCTCTTAATGTTGTTACAGGCCCACTAGAGGGCCCTCCACTATCATAAGAGACAAACAACCTATTCCATCATACGTTATCTAAATTACTTTAAACTCTAAGAAATAACACACAGAAACTTTTAGTGGGAGAAAGACCAGTCACAGTCACGTTTATTCAATAAACAATTTAACTGCTGGGCTAATATTATCCAATATTAGGCACTCATATTTCAATATATATATAAATAAACATAACTAGAACTTGTAACAAGTTTGTAACTAAACGGTGGCGGCATCTAAACCCTAAAACTAACCCCTACTGACAGATGGCCAAGGCTCCTTCGAGGTTGGCAGTGGGAAACCCAGCTCTTCCTGCCCCATGGCATGAGAGAGAGCTGTGAAGACAGAGATCTTCGGTCTGCATTCATAAGGGAGAGGACCCCTAGGCCAGCACCTAGTGGGCGTAAACCCCTCCCTTTTTTCTAGACCATCACTCTTCTCTCTCGATGCCCGCACCTAGAGCCTTGCCCGACCACCAGCTAGGGCATATCTCCCCCTGCTCTCTAGGGCAAATTTCTACTGGTGAGTCGTACAACCCCCTTGCAAAAGGTGGAAGCTATATTAAGACCCGGACTTACAAAAGGCTGACTCAACTAAACCTACCCCAGCCGGGGCATCGTACTACCTCACCAAGCCGCATTGTTGACACCACTTTCTTCAACCCATGGGATGGGTGGGTGGGAGATTTCTCCTTGAAGTCTGGAACAGGAAGAGGCCGGGATCACTGCTGCAGGGACCTATAAAGGTAAGCACAAACACCCGCCTCCCCACTTGCAACAATGTAACAAACACCACATTAGAGCACTTCAGACTTCAAGTTAGTTGTCTCTTAATGTTGTTACAGGCCCACTAGAGGGCCCTCCACTATCACAAGAGACAAACAACCTATTCCGTCATACGTTATCTAAATTACTTTAAACTCTAAGAAATAACACACGGAAACTTTTAGTGGGAGAAAGACCAGTCACAGTCACGTTTATTCAATAAACAATTTAACTGCTGGGCTAATATTATCCAATATTAGGCACTCATATTTCAATATATATATAAATAAACATAACTAGAACTTGTAACAAGTTTGTAAATAAACGGTGGCGGCAGCTAAACCCTAAAACTAACCCCTACTGACAGATGGCCAAGGCTCCTTCGAGGTTGGCAGCGGGACACCCGGCTCTTCCTGCCCCATGGCATGAGAGAGAGCTGTGAAGACAGAGATCTTCGGTCTGCATTCATAAGGGAGAGGACACCTAGGCCAGCTTCTAGTGGGCGTAACCCCTCCCCTTTTTCTAGACCGTCACTCTTCTCTCTTGATGCCCGCACCTAGAGCCTTGCCCGACCGCCACAAGAGGAACTACAATAAATTACTCTTGCCACCACCTAGCCAACAGGTACCTTAAATGACAATGAATAGAAAAAAACAACCATAACTATTTTTCTCTTTTTTTTTTTTTTTTTTTTTTTTTTTTTAGTGTTAATCCTAATTTTCACAACAATATTTTATTTTTGGATTACTCCTAAAAATGCCTTTCTGATGTCCTTCAGAAATAAGTCTAACCCAACATCCATCATGTGCACACCATCAGGGTGATAAAGGTCCTTCTTGTCAGCTGTTATAAGTTTGTGCCGGGTAACAAAACCACCCAGTCCCGTGACCGCTCTACCCGGCTCCCTTTTGACCTTTTTTCTGATATTATAGGCTGCCCTCTGGGTTGCGATGTAGGGCCAATGCAGTCGAGCAACCACATTTGACCACCCTATCTTCACGTCGTGAAGCCAAGCATGCACCCATTTAATGTCGGCCACCATTCGCACCCATTTAATGTTGGCCACCATACTCTTAATGAGGTCCAAAGTTGGAACCGACCCCGTATCATTGCCACCGAGGTGCAACACAATAATCTGTGGCTTTCCCCACCTCCTATGTGCCTCCTGTAGAAGAGCTGGTAGTTTTTCCCAAGTTAAACCCCTCCGACCTAACCACCTGAAGTTGGCCTTGGATGTTGCAAATGTAAGTTGGTGACCTTTCGGGGAACGGAGCGCCCTGATGGATGCCCAGAAGATAAAGGAATGTCCAATTATCCACACCCGCACTGGAGGGGAATCCTCAGCTAAAACACCTGGTGAAACAGGGGGGAACAACATTAATCAAAACTTAGGCCCCTACTCAGGATTTATCTAACCCCCTGCAGCAAATCCCAGTGTCATGCCCCTCCTGTAGCATAACTTGAATTTGCCAAACACTCACAGAAGGTGCTCCCCAGTCTACCCCGCAGGTGTGTTTTTTTTTGTTTTTTTTTATGGTAAGGGCCTGATGTATGCTTTGTACGTCCCTGACTTCCAATGGCCATATTGCTTTATCTCTGCCATGGATGACCCTTTAGCCACCGTGCATGTGGCTGCCCCTATTCTAAATGAATGGGGGGCAATCCTGCCCAGGTCCAACCCCGCGGTCCCCACAGCACTTGCCAGAACCTACCTAAATTGGAATAGTGACAATGCACTGCCATCCCCATGTACCAGGAATTGTTGCCCTCCCGCAGGTCTAATCTGCTCAAAGTCCCTGACACTCATTACTGGGCAACACTTAGGGAAATCATGCTTGCTTAATGGCAAGCAAGCCCCTTTACCCTCCTGATCCGTCTTAGACCAAGGGACCAACAACAACAGCCCGTCCTCCGACGACCCTACCTGTATTCCAACTGAGCCTCACGCTCTGGCAGACGACACTTACGGAATAGCACGGCCTCATACTCCGAGGAACACACGTCCCGCAAGGCCAACACCAGTTGCCTCAAGCAAAGAGGGGTAATAGGCTCCCCCTGATCCAATGTGGGGGGCCAGCCTGCCCCAGCCCCGAAGAAGGACTTACCGTGATCCGCATTGCCCAGAGCCTTGTTAAAAAATCTATTGCTGACAGCCTACTCCCGACCCCAAGTCTGGATACACCCTCTCGTCTCAAGCAGGACAACCACTCAAGGACCAGTACCTGAGATGCTCTGTGTGCTTCGCTACCCTTCCACTGACAAAATGACACCCATGGTCCCCAATGTTTGCGGTAAACCTTCCACGTCTTCGTGCAAAGTAAGCCTGAATCAGTGTGAGAATGGCTTCCCATCCTGTTCCATCTGCCAAAGAAAGGAGGGGCACTTTAGTCCAATGGCTGCTGCCCTAGGTACCAGCCTCCTAAACTGATCCCAATTAAAACGAGATGACGCATCTATCATCCCGTTCTGTAACCCCTGGCACATGCCTGGCGATGAAGCAGATGTTGCGCTGAAGACAGCACAACACCAAATGCCTCAGGTACGTCACTACAATGGGAGATGATGTGGACAATCTGTTTATGGTGTACACCACACTCATATTGTCCGTCCAAAAAATTACCTCTCTGTCCTCTAGCACGCGCCCCCATAGTTCAATGGCTACCACTATTGGAAACAGTTCCAACAGCGTCAGGTTTCTGACCAGACCCATGGAAACCCAGGACTCTGGCCACGGAGCGGCACTCCACTCCCCATTGAGATATGCCCCGTAACCAAATCCCCCAGCTGCATCCGTAAATAGGTGCAACAGCTGATTGGACATTGGAGGAGCCCTCCAGATACAGACCCCATTAAAAGAGACTAAGAAGTGTTCCCAAACCCCCAGGTCCTCCTTCATGGCCGTAGTGATCTCAATCCGCCTGCACTGTCCCACAGTGCCCTTCAGCTGGCTCTCCAAGCACCGGTTAAAGACTCTCTAAATTGGGATTGCCCTACCCGCAATGTTAAGCAGGCCCAACAAAGACTGCAGTTCCTTTAAGAATATAAAGCTAGCCTTGGAAACCACCTTTACCACCTCTAGTAGGCGGTTGAACTTGTCCTGTTGCAGCCTGCACATTGCTTGGGCCATGTCAATCTCTATCCCTAAAAAGGGAGACATGTGCAAGGCCCTTCCATTTCGTCCTCAGCCAGTGGCACCCCAAACTCCGCCATCATTCTCTGCATGACCGCCATCAGCTCGTCACACTCTGTGGACCCTGCTCCTCCTATTAACAAAAAATCATCCAGGTAGTGGGACACAGCCCCCCACCTGACGCCCTCTGTAGCACCCAATGAAGGAATGAACTAAAACATTCAAACAATGAGCATGATAAGGAGCAACCCATAGGTAGATATTTATCTACATAGTATTCTCCCCCAACCTTCATGCCCATCAACCGAAATGCCAAAGGATGATGGGGAAGGAGCCAAAAGGCGGACTAAATGTCCAGCTTTGCCATCAATGCTCCCTGCCCCTTGCTTTGCACTATCGCCAACGCGTTGTCAAATGATTGGTAATGCATGGACTTATGGTCCGGGTCAATAGCATCATTGACTGACGCCCCTTTTGGGTAGGACAAATGATGTATGAGCCTAAACTTCCTTGGCTCCTTCTTAGGGACTACCCCCAAAGGAGAGACCACCAGGTCCGGCAGCGGAAGGGATGTAAAAGGACCAGCAATCCTGCCTAGGCCCTTCTCCTTATCCAATTTTTCCTTTACCACCTGGGGTAATTCGTATCCCGACTTTAAATTGTGGTGCATTGAAGACCCCGTCACCGCCCCCCACAACAGGAATCCGTAACCCCCCGAGCAACCCTGACCTAAGAAAATATGCCGCATCCTGGTCGGTGTAATGAACCAACCAAGGCACCATTACCTCCAACTTATGTGGCATTTGCGCCTTTCATCCCAGTGGACCCCCTGGAAGCAGGCTTTTCCGTTCCCTGCTCCTGTCTCTTGCTGCAGTCGCACCCTGGGTGTGGCCCATTGCAGAATTTGCAGATGTGCTGAAAGGAAAATGCCGTACCTCTGTCACACTGTTTATCTTGATATTTCAGGCATTCTCTCCCACGCTTCTTAGGCCTTGCCGCAGCCCGCACCTCAACCGACTGTGGGCTGGCCAACACTGAAACCATGCTGTCCAACCCCAACTTAGACCACAAATGCATATCTTGTGTGCAAAAGTGCAGCAATGGGTTCCCCACCATCTTACTACAGAAGGCCATGTCGTACTCATGCCATGCCCCTTCCTTGAATCTGGTGTGAATGTCCTCTATCGTATCCTGGCACTTAAACAAGTGGTGCCCCTGTAGGGGCCACCTGTCCAAATAGCAGGATGCCCAACACTGGCATTCATGCTGCTATGCCCCCTCCCATCCAGGAGTATGCCCCTCATGCCAGCTTCCATCCCCCTGCTACTGCGCCCACCCACTAGTGCCTGACTGACGCTGCCCCCGATCACTCCCTGTACCATATCTTGCCCCCTTTCAGGGCCCACATGCCTATACACCGTGGGACTTCTATGCCCCTGTCCCACACACGCATGTCTCCTTACGCCATCCGCAACATTATCACCACAGCTGCTCATCCCCACGGTCTCCACAACAGTCCGGCATGCTACCGCCTTATTCCCCCATTGCAGTTGGGCCCCATACTGCTCATCAACTACTGCATCCTCTGGCCTACATGGGCACTGCACACTTCCAGCCATGTCTGGGCCCCACCCCCTGAAGGCCATTCCCCTGCCTGGAGACTCCCCCACTTACTAGGGGTGCTCCAGTGCTGTGCTCTTGGCCTCCAGTCCTCCCACTCATGAGCGCGCTCCTCACCATTTGAAAATAAAGATGGTGACACATCGCGTGACATGTCGCGCCGGTCGGCGGGACAGGGTTACGCCACTTCCGGATCTGGCGAAGAAGGCCGCAACAAACCATGCGGTCTCCCAGCAGCATACCACCATCCGCCCCCCCAATCCCCCCTGGGTGTATCACTTCAGCCAGGGACTGAGCAAGGGCAAGGACAATGGCCATTGCTGCCAGTGGCAAAATGGGCAGAGGCTGCGTCGCGACCACCCCACCAGGCCCCCAGTGACAACTGCCTGCATGCAACTCAGCTGCCTGCTTTCCCCCTCCAGGTGCCGTATCCATCGCACAATGCCCACCAGGTGCCCTAAGACCCCCTGCCTGGGCCCCTGCTAACCTTGACACCCCAATAGGGCCTGTCCCAGCACCCAGCTCACTACCTTGGGACCCACCTCCCAGAGGGGAACTCGTCTGCCCTAGCATTGGGCCTTGCCCAAGTCCCCCACCCACTACTACCAAGGGCCTCCTAACTGCCTTCCTGGCTCTTCCTAAGGCTCTAGCTGGGGGGTGGGTTTGAGGGTAGGGGGGTACCACATCTTCATCGCTTGACTCCCTAGTTTCTCCTGCAGGCCCTCTTTTCTTCAATGCAATCTCCACTCCTTCTCTATAACGCTTTGGAGGCACCGACTTCTTTCTGGCTCTATCCATCACCGACACCAGAAAAACGTGCAGCTCAGCAGTGAAGATTTCTCCTCGAATTCTGGAACAGGAAGAGGCCAGGATCACTGCTGCAGGGACCTATAAAGGTAAGCACAAACAACCGCCTTCCCACTTGCAACAATGTAACAAACACCACATTAGAGCACTCCAGACTTCGGCCCATATTTATCAAGCTCCGTACAGAGCTTGAAGGGCCATGTTTCTGGCGAGTCTTCAGACTTACCAGAAACACAAATTATGAAGCAGCTGTCTACAGACCGCTGCTCCATAACCCTGTCCGCCTGCTCTGAGCAGGCGGACAGGAATCGCTGGAAATCAAGCCGATCAAATACGATCGGGTTGATTGACACCTCCCTGCTGGCAGCCGAATGGCTGCGAGTCAGCAGGGGGCGGCGTTGCACCAGCAGCTCTTGTGAGCTGCTGGTGCAATGTTAAATGCGGAGAGCGTATTGCTCTCCGCATTTAGTGAGGTCTTGCGGACCTGATCCGCACTGTCGGATCAGGTCAGCAAGACCTTTGACAAATTGGGGCCATTAAGTTAGTTGTCTCTTAATATTGTTACAGGCCCACTAGAGGGCCCTCCACTATCATTTCAGCCACACCCATCAATAACAGACAGAATACATAACCATAAAATCACCATATAAAAACATTGACAGTTGAATAAGTCAAACTGAAACTTCTGGCCAAAAGCAATACCTCAGACATGGAAACAAGGCCAATACTTTCAATTATGCATAAAAACACAGGAACTGGGGTGCAGAAAATGGAAGAAAGTGTTCTGAACTTTCGAAATATTTGTCAGTAGCAGAAGAAACTGTGGTTCATTATGCAGGATGTTTTTCACAAAATACCTGCCAATTTCCCTAAAACAAATTATGTGCAAGTGTACATAGAATAATTGATGCTGTTTTGAAGGCAAAGGTTGGTCCCACCAAATACTTTTGTTCACTTTTCATTTTGTTAATTGCTAAAAATAAACTGTTAAAATTGTTTAAAGCATTCTACCATTTACAGAATCTGCCCAACAGAAAGAATAGTACAATATACAGTATATACACTATAGATACATACTCTATAAATATAGTCTCTCTCTCTCTCTCTCTCTCTCTCTCTCTCTCTCTCTCTCTCTATATATATATATATATATATATATATATATATATATATATATATATATACAGGGAGTGCAGAATTATTAGGCAAGTTGTATTTTTGAGGATTAATTTTATTATTGAACAACAACAATGTTCTCAATGAACCCAAAAAACTCATTAATATCAAAGCTGAATATTTTTGGAAGTAGTTTTTAGTTTGTTTTTAGTTTTAGCTATTTTAGGGGGATATCTGTGTGTGCAGGTGACTATTACTGTGCATAATTATTAGGCAACTTAACAAAAAACAAATATATACCCATTTCAATTATTTATTTTTACCAGTGAAACCAATATAACATCTCAACATTCACAAATATACATTTCTGACATTCAAAAACAAAACAAAAACAAATCAGTGACCAATATAGCCACCTTTCTTTGCAAGGACACTCAAAATCCTGCCATCCATGGATTCGGTCAGTGTTTTGATCTGTTCACCATCAACATTGCGTGCAGCAGCAACCACAGCCTCCCAGACACTGTTCAAAGAGGTGTACTGTTTTCCCTCCTTGTAAATCTCACATTTGATGATGGACCACAGGTTCTCAATGGGGTTCAGATCAGGTGAACAAGGAGGCCATGTCATTAGATTTTCTTCTTTTATACCCTTTCTTGCCAGCCACGATGTGGAGTACTTGGACGCGTGTGATGGAGCATTGTCCTGCATGAAAATCATGTTTTTCTTGAAGGATGCAGACTTCTTTCTGTACCACTGCTTGAAGAAGGTGTCTTCCAGAAACTGGCAGTAGGACTGGGAGTTGAGCTGGACTCCATCCTCAACCCGAAAAGGCCCCACAAGCTCATCTTTGATGATACCAGCCCAAACCAGTACTCCACCTCCACCTTGCTGGCGTCTGAGTCGGACTGGAGCTCACTGCCCTTTACCAATCCAGCCACAGCCCATCCATCTGGCCCATCAAGACTCACTCTCATTTCATCAGTCCATAAAACCTTAGAAAAATCAGTCTTGAGATATTTCTTGGCCCAGTCTTGACGTTTCAGCTTGTGTGTCTTGTTCAGTGGTGGTCGTCTTTCAGCCTTTCTTACCTTGGCAATGTCTCTGAGTATTGCACACCTTGTGCTTTTGGGCACTCCAGTGATGTTGCAGCTCTGAAATATGGCCAAACTGGTGGCAAGTGGCATCTTGGCAGCTGCACGCTTGACTTTTCTCAGTTCATGGGCAGTTATTTTGCGCCTTGGTTTTTCCACACGCTTCTTGCGACCCTGTTGACTATTTTGAATGAAACGCTTGAATGTTTGATGATCACGCTTCAGAAGCTTTGCAATTTTAAGAGTGCTGCATCCCTCTGCAAGATATCTCACTATTTTTGACTTTTCTGAGCCTGTCAAGTCCTTCTTTTGACCCATTTTGCCAAAGGAAAGGAAGTTGCCTAATAATTATGCACACCTGATATAGGGTGTTGATGTCATTAGACCACACCCCTTCTCATTACAGAGATGCACATCACCTAATATGCTTAATTAGTAGTAGGCTTTCGAGCCTATACAGCTTGGAGTAAGACAACATGCATAAAGAGGATGATGTGGTCAAAATATTCATTTGCCTAATAATTCTGCACTCCCTGTATATATATATATATATATATATATATATATATATATATATATATACATATATAGGTATCTATCTACCTTTAATTAATATATATATATATATATATATATATATACGAATGTTCATAGGGATTTGCACTCTCACCTCTTAAGATACGAGCCAGGGCGTCAGGAACAGCAATATTCAATTCTAAGTAATAGATCCGCACTCACTGGACTTGCAAAAAAACAATAGTTTATTGTGTACAGTGACGTTTCGGGGAGCCAACTGTCCCCTTCATCAAACCATAAAAGCCAAGTCCAGCAAGCACGGATCTATTACTTGGAATTATATATTTATTTATATATATATATATATAATAAAAATGTGTTAGTCCAGCACTATTATAGCTTAGTTATACACTCATGTAGCTCTGTACAATTTTTTTTTATAGTTACAGTGCTTGGAAGTATAAATCAATGTTTTAAAAACTGAAAGAAAAAGAAACAATAGAATCCCCCAAAATATGGAGGACGCAAGACCACCCAATTTGGCACCTGAGTATGTAACCCAAATAAAATTAACCACAGATACAGGGTGAAGGCCACAATTGGCCAATGTATATTTATTAATTAAAGTATAAGTTAAAGGGATACTAAACATATTTTTTTTCCTTTCATGATTCAGATAGTGCATGCTATTTTAAGCAACTTTAAAATGTACTCCTATTATCAGTTTTTCTCTTGCTATCTTTATTTGAAAAAGCAGGAAGGTAGGTTTAGGAGGTGGCCCATTTTTGGATCAGTACCCTGGATAGAACTTGCTGATTGGTGGCTACATTTTGCAGCCTCCTACGCTGATATTCCTGCTTTTCAAATGAAGATACCAAGAGAACGAAAATAAATTAATAATTGGAGTAAATAGAAAGTTGCTTAAAATTACATGATCTATTTGAATCATGAAAAAAAAAATGTGGGTTTAGCATTCCTTTAACCAAACATATTCATCATCAAAATAGCATATAAACTGGAACCATTTCCTAAATTAAACCATAAACCTAACAAGGACAAAACATGATATCGTAATCATAGTCATTCGGAAATCAGAGCTTAAGAAAGTCTGTATAGTGCCAATTCTTCTTAGAATCTTAGAGGAGGGCTGCCTCCGCAAGAGCAACTCCCATGCCAGGATTGGCTGGTTTTGTCAAGGACACATTTACTTGGTAATGCATATATATTTTTTAGACCTGGTCCTAACTGTTTGTTCAATTATGAGACTTGAGATATGGCTCTAAGAAGAATTGGCACTACAGAGATGTTCTTCAGCTCTGATTTTTGAGTGGCTAATATTGATGATGTCATCACTAGTTGTGTCCTTGTTAGATATATGGTTTAATTTACTAACCATTTCCAGATTATATGCTACCTTGATGATGAATGTGTTTGGTTAACATATACTTTACTTCATAATAATACACTGGCCAGTTGTGACCCTGTATCTGTGGTTATTTTTATTTGGGTTACATACTCAGGTACCGGATTGGGTGATCTTGCGTCCTCTATACTTTGAGGGACTCTATTGTTTCTTTTGTTTCTCTTTCAAATATATAGATAGTTGCTGTGCAATGAGCTCAGAATAGGGTTAAAAATGTTATTGTTTAAAAAGATAGGTAATCCCATTATTACCCATGTCCCAGTTTTACATAGCTAACACTGTTATATTAATAAACTTTTTACCTCTGTGATTACCTGTTTCCAAGCCTCTGCAGACTGCTCACTTATCTTAGTCTTAGTCAGTCAGTGCTGGTTCTTGTATAATCATTATCATTCTCCATGAGAGTGAGCACAATATAATTTATATGACTTTCATGAACTATCACTGCCTGGCTATTGTGCGAGATTTAAAAAGCCAATAAAAAGTACTGAGATAAGGGGCAACTTGCATGGGATTTAGAAACAGGGAAACTTAGGAGTGACAATATATATTTATATAACAATGTGGGTGTTGCAAAGCTGGGAAATGGGTAGTAAAGGTGTTTTCTATTTTTTTAGACAATAAAAAAATCAAGTAGGCTGTGTAGATTTTTTTTAAAGCACCTGAGTATTTGCTAAATATAAAATGACTCCTATGTCTAAATGCCTTTCAAATACGGAGCAGAAGAAGTGGGGAGTAGTCAAGGGGATCAAATCACTTTTGTTTATATATGTTACTGTCAGTCAGAGGTAAACAAAAATGTAATTTGTATATTTCTGACAGCCAAGGGGTAACATTACTATTAAGTTGTAAAATTTATACATTATGGGATTAAGAGTGTGGCTAAAATATAGATTTTAGGGACCATTGTGTCAATCACCAACAGATAATCCAGTATTTTGTGGAGGGCAGCTGGCAATCCTAGCTCAGAATAACTGGTTAAAATACAAGGACATTAAGATAGGAGAGCTAGGAAGAGGCCAGAGCAAACATATAATCACCTTTTTTTCTATAAAATAGAGATAACTAGTGAGAAGACAGAGGGAGCTAGGTAAAGAGAGAGAAAGAGAGAGGTAAAATACCAAAAATGGCATACCTCCTTATACATACATATTGGGCAATAGCTTTAATTTGACATATATAATCCAATCATGTCACTTTTGTTTGTAGATTTCATTAGTATTTTAAAGGGATATGAAACAAACATTTTTCTTTTATGATTCAAAAAGAACATACATTTGTAAACAAATTTCCAATTTACTTATAAATGCTCATAGTGGTCTTTATTGAAGGAGCAGCAATACACTACTGGGAGTTATCTAAACGCATTTGTAATCCAACCACAACAGGCATATATGTGCAGCTATTCCCCACTCCTTAGCCTACCTAGGTATGCTTTTCAACAAAAGATACCAAGAGAATGAAGCAAATTAGATATTAGATGTAAAACAAAAAATGTGGGTTTCATGTCCCTTTAATGTATGTCATGTGATTATAGGTTGCACATTTGTTGGTTGGCTAGTTTATTGAAAGTTAATTTCTTAATAAACTCTTTTTACTGTTTCAAGAATACAAACATTGTTGCACATGTGCACACAATTACTTAAATACATTTAATGATATCTCTGTCTCTCTTTCTCTCTCTATATCTATCTATCTATCTATCTATCTATCTATCTATCTATCTATCTATCTATCTATCTATCTATCTATCTATCTATCTATCTATCTATCTATCTATCTATCTATCTATCTATCTATCTATCGATCTATCTATCTATCTATCTATCTATCTATCTATCTATCTATCTATCTATCATCTATCATTTTTATTTTTTTAATATACACTGATCACATATACACTGACCACCAAACCCACATAAACACGCATAATAATCAGCAGTTTAAGTATTATAATTCTAAATATGTATTTTACTGTTTCAAGAATACAAACATTGTTGCACATGTGCACACAATTACTTAAATACATTTAATGATATCTCTGTCTCTCTTTCTCTCTCTATATCTATCTATCTATCTATCTATCTATCTATCTATCTATCTATCTATCTATCTATCTATCTATCTATCTATCTATCTATCTATCTATCTATCTATCTATCATCTATCTATTATTTTTATTTTTTTAATATACACTGATCACATATACACTGACCACCAAACCCACATAAACACACATAATAATCAGCAGTTTAAGTATTATAATTCTAAATATGGCATTAAAAATGAAAAAGTTGCCCAACACAATTCTAAATGTGGCAACCAGAAGATGTGTTTCCTTAGCAACCCAGGCACTAAACATCACAAACCTTATTTTAAACATGGTCTATTTTAGTATTCTAGTAGGTCAACAGGTGATTAGATATTTTGGATTTGGTGTAAGAAGAGGAGTTTTAGAGTTTTATATTTTTAAACTGTAACACAACAGTAACTTGTAGTATATTTATACCATATTTAGGCATTTATATGTAGCAATAACGAGTGCATAATTTAGAACTGCTATTTTTTTGTCCCTTTACATTTTAAATGTTATTGCAATGAGATACATCTTTATTGGAATGAGATTAAGCTTTTGCAAAAAATGATCAAAGGGATAGTAAACACCTTGAGAGTGTAATATAAAAGTTTAAAGGGATATGAAGCCCCAAAAAATTATTTCATAACTCAGATAGAGCATGCAATTTTAGGAAAAGCCAGCACATTCTTGGTAATAAAATCCAAACTTTATTAGATTCAGTTAAAATGTTCGAACAGCATCATACTAAAAATTAAGAACAAACATTAAAACATATACCTGAAGCTGATCAGTTATTGGTTAACCTTGAATCATATGACTTAACCCCTTAACGACCAAGGACGTACGCCACGAGTCCTCAAAAAAAAGTCAGTTAATGACCGAGGACGTGTGGCGTACGTCCTTGGTCTGGAAAGCAGCTGGAAGCGATCCTGCTCGCTTCCAGCTGCTTTCCGGTTATTGCAGTGATGCCTCGATATGGAGGCATCCTGCAATAACCCCCCTTGGCCATCCGATGCAGAGAGAGCCACTCTGTGGCCCTCTCTGCACCGGACATCGATGGCCGGTATCGTTGGTGGGTGGGAGCTTACGTGGGAGGCGGGTGGCGGCCATCGGTGCGCTATGTGGAGTGGAGGGGGGCGGGATCAGGGGGCGGGAGCTACGGGGGCGCGCACGGGAGCGCGCGCGTGCACGGGGGTGGTGGGCGGGCGCGTGCACGGGGCGGGAGCGGGTGGAAACAGCTACACTACAGAAAAAAAAAAGTTGAAAAAAACCCCACTAAAATGCAATCTAAGGGTCCTGGAAGGGGTTGGGGGTTGGTCTCGGTGGGGGGGGAAAGCTACACTACAGAAAAGGGAATTAAAAAAAAAAAAAGGCACATTTTGTTACAAAACTGGGTACTGGCAGACAGCTGCCAGTACCCAAGATGGCGCCCATTATTGCAGAGGGGAAGGGTTAGAGAGCAGTATGGTGGGGGATCAGTGAGGTTGGGGTCTAAGGGGGGATCCTACACATCAGCATATGTAAATATGCTTTTTTTTTTTTTTTTTAAAAGGGCCAAATACCTTTTATTTTAGTACTGGCAGAGTTTCTGCCAGTACTTAAGATGGCGGGGACAATTGTGGGGTGGGGGAGGGAAGAGAGCTGTTTGGGAGGGATCAGGGGGTCTGATGTTTCAGGTGGGAGGCTGAGCTCTACACTAAAGCTAAAATTAACCCTGCAAGCTCCCTACAAGCTACATAATTAACCCCTTCACTGCTAGCCATAATACACGTGTGATGCGCAGCGGCATTTAGAGGCCTTCTAATTACCAAAAAGCAATGCCAAAGCCATATATGTCTGCTATTTCTGAACAAAGGGGATCCCAGAGAAGCATTTACAACCATTTGTGCCATAATTGCAGAAGGTGTTTGTAAATAATTTCAGTGAGAAACCTAAAATTGAGAAAAAATTAACGTTTCTTTTAATTTGATCGCATTTAGCGGTGAAATGGTGGCATGAAATATACCAAAATTGGCCTAGATCAATACTTGGGGTTGTCTACTACACTACACTAAAGCTAAAACTACCCCAAAAAGCTCCCTACATGCTCCCTAATTAACCCCTTCACTGCTGGGCATAATACACGTGTGGTGCGCAGTGGCATTTAGCGGCCTTCTAATTACCAAAAAGCAACACCAAAGTCATATATGTCTGCTATTTCTGAACAAAGGGGATCCCAGAGAAGAATTTACAACCATTTATGCCATAATTGCACAAGCTGTTTGTAAATAATTTAAGTTAGAAACCAAAAGTTTGTGAAAAAATTTGTGAAAAGTGAACAATTTTTTCTATTTGATTGCATTTGGCGGTGAAATGGTGGCATGAAATATACCAAAATGGGCCTAGATCAATACTTTGGGTTGTCTACTAAAAAAAAATATATACATGTCAATGGATATTCAGAGATTCCTGAAAGATATCAGTGCTCTAATGTAACTATCGCTAATTTTGAAAAGAAATGGTTTGGAAATAGCAAAGTGCTACTTGTATTTATGGCCCTATAGTTTACAAAAAAAGCAAAGAACATGTAAACATTGGGTATTTCTAAACTCAGGACAACATTTAGAAACTATTTAGCATGGGTGTTTTTTGGTGGTTGTAGATGTGTAACAGATTTTGGGGGTCAAAGTTAGAAAAAGTGTGTTTTTTCCATTTTTTCCTCATATTTTATAATTTTTTTTATAGTAAATTATAAGATATGATGAAAATAATGGTATCTTTAGAAAGTCCATTTAATGGCGAGAAAAACGGTATATAATATGTGTGGGTACAGTAAATGAGTAAGAGGAAAATTACAGCTAAACACAAACACCTCAAAAATGTAAAAATAGCCTTGGTCCCAAACGGACAGAAAATGGAAAAGTGATGTGGTCATTAAGGGGTTAAGGTGTGTACTTTGATAATTAACCCCTTACTCTCCAATGTACAAGTTAATATGTATGTACATAGAATATAGTATATGCTACACAACAGTTAATTAAACATTTTAGGCACACAGATCGTAAACAACAAAATCCTTTAAGGTAAATCTTTGTTAAGGGAGCAAAAACCATTTAAAGAGGAGCTCATACCTATGATGGGCGTTTAAATATAGCCTCCTATTTCATGTATCTGATACATTTAGTACAGGTGTGATGTAAATAAATAAATTTGCCTCTTTATATGCATCACATTTATTATGATATTTCAACAAAAGAAAGATCTAATGTGTATATATTTGTTTCTGGATTGAACATTGAAATACACTTAGTTTGTCTTTACTAATATTATAGTGGCATTTAAATTAACCCTCGCTTTATCCAAACTTGTGTGAATAAAACTATCAAGTATCTATAGTAGCTATGCTCATGATACTTGGAAACCCATACTATATAAGGATAGGGGTCTATACCATCACATAATTTCTGAGCCTGATTGGGTTGTTGTTACTCCAAAAAGTTAATTATATAATAGATTGAATTATATACATTGGGGATCCGGTTGGCCAGAGTGAAGATCCAAAAAGCCTCTCTTTTAAACAATAATTTGTTTAAATTGCCACATCATTTTTATTTATTTTTCCAATGATCATCCACTTGAAGGTGGAGTTGGAACTGGCATGCTTTTGTATAAAATGTTTGGCCAACTCTAAACATGCATTGGATCTTTTAATGTCAGAGAGGTGCTGTCGGATTCTTTCACTGGATGTACACCCCACATACTGTTTCGTAGAGCAAGTGCACCATATCATATAAATGACAAATTTCACTCTACAATTTACACAACTTTCCACTTTGTACTCTTTGTCAAGTTGGATTTAAAAGTTTCCCCTTTTTCGATGAAACTGCATGGGATACAGGGACCAAAACCGCATTTGTACATCCCCTTTGAAGATTGCCATGAGTTAGTATTGGAATCAAGGGGCAGATCACCAGGTTATAGAATATTGCCTAGAGTGATACCACGTCTGCATGAGAATCTACAGCCTCTTTTGTCACTTCTACTAAGCCATCATTTGCTGTCAACATAGGTAGATGTTTCTTAATCACCTTACAAATATCATTATGGTCTGAGGAATATTGTGTGATGAATGTCACTGGTTCTCTGTCTTTGTCACTGACAGTACTTTTTCTAAGGAATGGCGATTTCGGCCTATCTCTTAACAAATTCTCTCTATTGAAATCTTCAACCTGTTCCTTTGGTTTTTTAATGAAATTTTCTTTATATCCCCTCTCGAGTAGTCTCCTGGTAAGTTCCTTGCTCTGTTCTAAATATTCACCTTTCTCAGAGCAATTCCTCTTTATTCTAATAAATTGACCTTTTGCTATTCAATCCTGGAATATGTATCTAATAGATTTATGAAACACAGAATATGAATTGCACACCTAAATGAAGTATATAAGAGTTTAATTATTTGATACACCTAAAGATTAATCAATTCATTAATGGATTAATTGATAGTGGTAGTATTGTCATTGCAGTACCATTTTCTAGCTCTTGTTTGAGTTCTATTGTTTTATTGCAAACCTAATCTTACAAGTTTATGTGTTACAAGTTTATGTATTACTTTATTATCCATCTATGATATGTGTATCCAAATAGTTGCACTAGGTCCTGACCTAAGTGAATGATCAGGCGCAAGACTTAACTGGAATGATAAGCCTTTGATAGTTGCATTATAACTATTTCTGTACTAAGTATCAATCTTTGATTGTGTGTTATTGATTGTGTGTTATTGCATATTTAATAGCATAAGGTCATTTATCTATGCATTTATTTATCTATGCATTTATTTATTAGGTATACGCTCAAATGATTTATGAATTGTACATCTAGGGGAAGTATTTAGTAAAATAATTATTTGGTGCTATTGGCAAATTAAAGTGGTTGTATATCTGGTACCAATTAATTATTTAAACAACTAAATGATTATTGCAACAATTAACACATTACACAAGGTGTCTAACTAAACCATTCTGTATAACTGACAGTTAATCAGTATATGGTAACCAGCTATATTGGTTTATCTTCTGATTTAGCAAAAGGCAACTATGACATATCATGTTTAGTACACAGGATTTATGTGACTATTAACTATTTGAACCCTTTATTTTGGTGTGGCAAGATCATAGCCAACACCAGGGTCTACATTTGATAGACACTTTTGGTACCAGTAAAACCACAATTGATGTTCTTTGAATATGTCTGTCTATGTTCTGAATTATTTTATTGAGAAAGCACTTAGAGAATACTAGGTGTGATGATTTGTTACCTTCAACTGTATGCATTTATCTAGATTTCTGGGCCTAAAAGCCTATGAAAGAAGTTATTACTCTGTATTTGGAGCCACTCCAGTGGTGTACTGTTCATAATTTAACTATTTTGCTCTGTATGGATTATATACTTTAATAGTTGCCACTTAGGTTTGATGTAAAGTGTTAACTACATATTATTCAGTTGCTATTTAAGTCTGACATGAAGTGTTGACTACATAGTATTTGACTGAGTTAGCTATTGAGACACATTATTGATCTTGATATATCTGTCATATCCCAGGCTTATTTCTCCCTTTAAATACTGCATTATTATATTTTCAATCATGGAAACATCAAATGTAGACCAAGGACCTAATGTATACTATTTCCTTATTTCCATAGCTGATCTTGACCAACTAGAACAGAATTTTGAACACATTTTTAATGAAACCTTAAAAGGTAATTCTCTGGGAGGTCAATTTCAGTCTATGGAAATCTTGATGAAAAGAGAAACCAAGTTAAAATGGGATAAGTGGACCCTGGAGAGGTATATACACCTTAAAATAGTTCCTATGGGCTTAAGAATTAGAACATTCCTGACATTCATGACAGATTCCATTGATAAGTGGAATAATAATCTCTCAGAATGCTCCTTTAGACTAATGCAACTAATAATTGAGTATAAGGATGTACAGTTGCTGGGAGTTAGAGAAGAAATAGAAAAAATACAAAATGAATTAGATGTATATACCTTAGAGGCTAAATATAAGGAATCTGATGCCTTCCTCAAGGAAACAATTGCTGCCCCCAAGAAAGAGCTTATTCAAATGAAACATGAAACATTTATGAGAGACCAGATGGATTACTCCCAAAATAGAGTCTATATTTGGCAGAAACCATACAGAAATCAATCTCGTGATAGATACAACAGATGCAGAAATCAAGAGAAGGGAGGGAAGCATGATTTTGATAACCAAGATTCCCTAATAAGAGGGACTGACTCGGGGTAAACTACCAATTCAGACAACAACATGACAGATAATGACCAAGGTAATAACCATACTGATAATACACCTAAATCAATACTAAAACCCCAAAAAGATCAGACACAGAGATCAGTTAAGTTCCAAGAGAATACAACTAATCCCTCACAACATATAGGAGGTAACAAACAAACACCTAATTTACAGAATATAGGAGGAATAACAGTGAAGACTTTGACTAAATAACAAAATGAATTGGAGCAGGTTTTTCAAGTTCACCCAGTGAATCCCCCTACAAGAGGAGGAGGAGGGGGGCAAGAGGCACAACAAGGGGAGGAAAAATAAATCAGTCACCTTATCCTCTGAGATAAGGCAAGAGACAGAACAAATATATGTAAACAAAACCATCTCCAGTAATGTCATTAATCTAAGAGAATATCCCTTAAATGAACATGAAATAAAGGTCTTAGGATATGGAATGGGATTTGTACCAACAAATATATTTAATCTCTTTCAGACATTGGTCAACGTAAATAGGTTAATCTGGAATCTTACCTCAGGGAAACACTTTAAGGAACAACCATTAACTAATGCAGAAACAGGTACAGCAGATTTAGAGGAATGCATTCCTGACAGTGGACCCCCCACCCCCCTCTTTTGGATTTTCTAAAATGCAAGACATGCAAAATTTGTTGAGATTAGAGAGAGAGAGAGTAATCAGTATACACTGAGTATCACCTCACATGGTGGCTTTAAGTCCAAGTAGATATTTTATCCCGTTCAATCCAGAGGGGATATTCTTCTCAATTTTCAAAAGAGTATAGAGGCAGACTTGGCAGCTTTGTCACAAAAACCAAATGAGACTCCCCTTAACCTAACTAGAGAAGAGAGACTAGCAATTGAATCATTAAATCATTAAAAAATAATGATCAATTAGTGATCAAAGCTGCAGATAAAGGAATCTTCAAAGGGGATGTACAAATGCGGTTTTGGTCCCTGTACCCCATGCAATTTCATCAAAAGAGGGGAAACTTTTAAATCCAACTTGACAAAGAGTACAAAGTGGAAAGTTGTGTAAATTGTAGAGCGAAATTTGTCATTTATATGATATGGTGCACTTGCTCTACGAAACAGTATGTGGGGTGTACATCCAGTGAAAGAATCCGACAGCACCTCTCTGACATTAAAAGATCCAATGCATGTTTATAGTTGGCCAAACATTTTATACAAAAACATGCCAGCTCCAACTCCACCTTCAAGTGGATGATCATTGGGAAAAAAAAAATGATGCAGCGATCTAAACAAATTATTGTTTAAAAGAGAGGCTTTTTGGATCTTCACTCTGGTCACCCGGATCCCCAACGGATAAAACTCAGTCTATGATATAATTAACTTTTGGGAGTAACAACAACCCAATCAGGCTCAGAAATTATGTGATGGTATAAACCCCTATCCTTATATAGTAGGGGTTTCCAAGTATCATGAGCATAACTACTATAGATACTTGATAGTTTTATTCACACAAGTTTGGATAAAGCGAGGATTAATTTAAATGCCACTATAATATTAGTAAAGACAAACTAAGTGTATTTCAATGTTCAATCCAGAAACAAATATATACACATTAGATCTTTCTTCTATTGAAATATCATAATACATGTGATGAATATAAAGAGGCAAATTTATTTATTTGCATCACACCTATAATAAAATTTCTCAGATACATGAAATAGGAGGCTATATTTAATCACCCATCAAAGGTATGAGCTCCTCTTTAAATGGTTTTTGCTCCCTTACCAAAGATTTACCTTAAAATATTTTGTTGTTTTCGATCTGTGTGAATAATCAAAAATTTACCTTAAAATATTTTGTTGTTTTCGATCTGTGTGAATAAAATGTTTCATTAACTGTTGTATAGCATATACTATATTCTATGTACTTACATATTAACTTGTACATTGGAGAGTAAGGGGTTGATTATCAAAGTACACACCTTAAGTCATATGATTCAAGGTTAACCAATAGATGATCAGCTTCAGGTATATGTTTTAATGTGTGTTCTTAATCTTTAGTATGTCTATGAGTAAGGACCCAGGCCGAAACATGTCATACAGAACATTTTTTCCTGATGCTGTTTGAACCTTTTAACCGAATCTGATAAATTATGGATTTTTTTACAAAGACAGCGCTGGCTTTTCCAAATTTCTGCTTTTATATACATAAATATATGATTATATATATATATATATATATATATATATATAATTATATGTAGTTTTATATAAATATATATAATTATATATGTATATATATATATATATATATATATATATATACTGTATATATCATGTGACTGCTATTGAAAAGCATTGAGAAGCGGAGGAGCTATCTGCTTGTGTTGCAGCAAAGATATGCAAGCCAAGCAAGCAGAAATTAATCAGTGTAACCAGACCTAAGCTATCGAGCAGCTTTCAAAGGAACAAGATCTAGCAGCCGTGGGGGAAACTTCCCTTTCTTCTTCTATCCCAGCTGCTTGAGGAGAGGGTGCCTATAAATCAGTCCATACTGGAATGCATAGAATAGCTGCAGATCCAATATTATCTAACATCCTAACAATGCAGAGAACTGTTTGCAGAAAAATGTAAGTAAAAAAATGTTTTTGTTCATTAAACTTAGTTTGAAGATACAGTCTGTGTTGTGTCATTATTTTATTAGGTTTATAATGCTGTTTAGCAAACATTTTTGTTCATTAAACTTAGTTTGATGATATATTCTGTGTTGTGTGATTATGTTATTAAGTTTATAATGCTGTTTAGCATTTAAAGTCTTTACTTCGAAGCTTTAAAAATAATGTATTAGGTGTTACTTATGACAATTTTGAGAGGGGCCTGGAACCTAACTCCCTCACTTCCCATTGACTTACATTATAAACTGGTTTTCAATTTACAATGGTTTCTATTTACAACTATTCCTTCTTGAACCTAACCCCAGTGTAAACTGAGGGCTACCTGTATATTGTGTGTATGTACTGTATGTGTATATGTATATATACAGTATACATATATATATATATATATATATATATATATATATATATATATATATTATCGGTTATTTGTAGAGCGCCAACAGATTCCGCAGCGCTAAATAAATATATATATATATATTTAGCACTGCGTAATCTGTTGATGCTCTACAAAAAAACGATAATATATATATATATATATATATATATATATATATATATATATATATATATACATACATATATAGGAATATCTTTTTATAAAAACTTAGGCCTAGATTTAGAGTTTGGCGGTAGCCGTCAAAACCAGCGTTAGAGGCTCCTAACGCTGGTTTTAGGCTACCGCAGGTATTTGGAGTCAGTCAGGAAAGGGTCTAACGCTCACTTTTCAGCCGCGACTTTTCCATACCGCAGATCCCCTTACGTCAATTGCGTATCCTATCTTTTCAATGGGATCTTTCTAACTCCGGTATTTAGAGTCGTGGCTGAAGTGAGCGTTAGAAATCTAAAGACAAAACTCCAGCCGCAGAAAAAAGTCAGTAGTTAAGAGCTTTCTGGGCTAACACCAGTTTATAAAGCTCCTAACTACTGTACTCTAAAGTACACTAACACCCATAAACTACCTATGTACCCCTAAACCGAGGTCCCCCCACATCGCCGCCACTTGATTACATTTTTTAACCCCTAATCTGCCGACCGCCACCTACGTTATACTTATGTACCCCTAATCTGCTGCCCCTAACACCGCCGACCCCTATATTATATTTATTAACCCCTAACCTGCCCCCCTCTACG